>NC_133661.1:89027588-89140715 GCF_037893015.1 Macrotis lagotis | reverse complement strand
ATGTTGTAAAAGAAGAATCAGAACAAAAGAAAACACACGAAAGGGGAAAAATAATAAAATATAAAGCAAATTTTAATAATTGAAAAAAAAGTGTGCTCTGTTCTCTCAAACTCTAATTCCTTCTCTAGATGTGGATGGTATTTTCCATCACTCCTTTAGAATTGTCTTTTGATCATTGTATTACTGAGAAGAGCAAGTCCATCATAGTTAATCTTCACAGTGTAGATATTAATATGTACAATATTCTTCTGGTTCTGCTCATTTCACTCAGAATCAGTTCATGCAAGTCTTTCCAGGCTTGGGCAGAGCTTTTCAATTAACTGAGGGCTGTACTTTTGTCTAAGCAACATTTTTGTTTCTCATTCATAAATTTATCATGAGAAACTTTGTTAGTTCTTGCTGAAAGAGGTTATGCACTGTTAATGTTGTTCCTTTTATGGATCAGTGTAAATTAATTTAGTTTGGCATAACTTTCTTAACCAGTTTCATATAATTTTTTGATAAAATGAAGTAGAAACTTGCTATATGATACATTCTTTTCTTCTCTATTGTCAATTTTAATCAGAAATCTTTGAATTTGAACTTAACAACTATAGTGGTCATAAAAAGTTTTGGGTGGTTTTTTTTTTGCATTTCCTCTCTCAGCAGCTTACATTTCTCCCCATACAATTTGATTATTTAATTTGTGATTCTTCATAGTATTCTGTGGTTTTTCATTTTTCTTCTATTCCACAAAAGCTTAGGGCATTGTTCAGTATGTTAGAATAATAGTCTCTGAGAGATTCAAAAGTGAAACATTTTGATATTGAAAACTAACCAACATTTGGAAATATCATTTTGCTTGTGTTTTGAACTCAGACATGTAATATTTTAGTAATTATTCCAGGAATGAAAGGCAGGGGGTGGGGGAGTTAGTGGGAGGAAACAAGATAAAAATCTTTGACTTTGAAACATAAAAAAGTCATATTTAAAGGGAATAAAATAAAAATGATAATTTAGTTTATATTTAGAATATGCTTATAGTGTTCATTTATAGGCCATATAGAGCTCATTTAAATGTTACTATAAATAGGAATGAAAACTAAGATAAAAATAGTCAAGGTAAGAAATAAAAATAAGTATTCTCACAGATGAATAAATATACCTTTGAGAATCAGTAATAGCTGACATTCTGTAAACAGTATATTTTACAAAGGTCTTTACAGTTTTTCCATGTGATTCTTAAATATTATTATCCTTGTTTTACAAATGAGGAAAATGAGTCTTTTGAGAATCAGTCTATCTATATCTCTCTATCTCTCTGTCCATATCCTGGCTCTGCTCCATGCTCCCTGGGACTCAGTTTTCCTTAGCTGAAAAGTGTGTGTAGGGGGTGGGGTGGGGCTGGAATAGATTGTCTCTGAGATTTCTATTTTGTTGTAATACTCATGATCCGAAGGTAAATGACATAGCTAAAGTTTCAGGATTCCATTTGGTTAACAGCTGGTACTGCTGTGAAAAATGTCTTAGACATCAAAGATTGTATCAGCTCAAAATTTTCATAAGACTCATTGATTTCTATAAGAAAACACTTGAGATGTTCCCACTTTTCTGATTCTCAAATCTGGGTAATTTATATCACCCATTTTGTGTTCTTATAGACTGACAAAAAAGCCACAAAATTGTTCCAATAGAAAGCCACAAAGCTATGTCTGCAGCTTCATGTTAACTACAGATTCGTTTTCTAATCTTTGTTCTTTGGCCATCAAGTCCAACCTGTACAGGAAAAAGCATCCCCTACCTCTTCAGTTTACCTTCGAGAAGCACCTCTACAAACTTTCCTTGAAAATCTCCAAAGAAAAGGATCCCACTACCTCCCAAGGAAACTTGTAGCTCTAATTTTTAGGCAGTTTTTCCTCATATCAAAATGAATTTTTCCTCTTTAAAGTTTAATCTATTTAATTTTGTTCTGTGAAACCAGACAGAAGAAATCAAATTCTTGCACCTGACAGCCCTTTAAATACTTGAACAGCTTTAACCAAACCCAAACCTTATGGCATGGACTCAAGGTTCTTTACTATTTTGGTTTCCCTCCTCTGGATGCTCTCCAGCTTATCACTGTTCTTCCTAAAATATGGGACTTAAAACTGAACACAAGACTCCAGCTATAACTATAGCTGGGCAGAGTTTAATGAGTTTAACTCCTCCTAAGTCTCTCAGTGTCATTTAGTATAGTTTTAACTTTGAATCTGTCACACTTTTGCCTCTTAATTGAGCTTGTGATCCTTGATAGCTCCTATATCTTCATACTGTTGTCTAGTCATAAATGAGGTTAGTCTGGCCTGACTTGCCCTTGATGATGCCATGGGGTTATTGTTTATGTTGCTTGTTTTAAAGATGTTCACTAACTATTGGGTTAATAATCAGTCAACTTAGTGACCTATTTTACCCATCCCTCCATAAAATTAGTTCTCAGTGCCTAGGGAAGCCATTTATTGGACCAGGTGACTTGAATTCTTCAAGGGCTGCTAAATACTTTCTTACTGTCCTTTGTTTGAGTATTGATTCCATTGTTTTCCATATTTCTTCTGTTCCTTTCAGTTTCCTTGGCAGAGAAAACAGGATCTTAATAGGAATGATCAAGGCTACCTGGTGTGCCTAAAGAAACACTGTTTGAAGTTGATGGGTCAGGGTTCCATAGGCCACCTCTGTTACTAATTGTTTGATTTTGGGCAAGTCATTTGACCTCTGGTTCCAAGTTTCCTATGTATGAAATGACTTATATAAAGTCTTCTAAGTTTATGTATCTGGGAACCTATGCATTGAGTATCTCAGCTTTTACCTATTGATAGATGTTACTCTATTTTTTTTTTTAGGTTTTTGCAAGGCAATGGGGGTTAAGTGGCTTGCCCAAGGCCACACAGCTAGGTAATTATTAAGTGTCTGAGGCCGGATTTGAACTCAGGTACTCCTGACTCCAGGGCCAGTGCTCTATCCATTATGCCACCTAGCCGCCCCTAGCCTCATACAATCTTAATCTTTCATTCATATCCCAAACCTACCTTTCTCTCCTGAATTCCTTGCTTTTGGTAATAAACCCTTAGGCTTATACCTTTAAGCTCCTCAGCCTTATGCTTGAGGCCTAGTTACATTCTGTAGTGTTTCTGGCAGTGTCACTCATGTTCGTGTGGATCATCTGAACTTGTAGGCCATCTATTGATAGCAGTGATTTTGCTGGTGTGGACCTCTGTCAATTCTTTTAGGTCAACGGATAAGCCCCTTCTTTAATTCATTTCTTCTCCTGATTCTTAAAAGTAATTTCTTCCTTGACATCACCTGTGTATCTACTTTGTCATTCCTTTTTTTTTTTTAAGGCTTTTTGCAAGGCAATGGGGTTAAGTGGCTTGCCTAAGGCCACACAGCTAGGTAATTATTAAGTATCTGAGGCTGGATTTGAACTCCTGACTCCAGGGCTGGTGCTCTATCTGCAGCACCACCTAGCTGCCCCTACTCTGTCATTCTTTAGAGAATAAACATTAACTCTCTCTTCAGAGCATCTTGGTCAGTCTTTGGGAAGAGCCTCAAATTTTTATTTTAGTTTCAAGTTCTAAGATCCTAATGCCATAATCTGTTTGTGGGATACTTCCTTAGTTGTCTTCCAGTTTTTAAAGGAATAAGCATTTCATTGCCCCTGATAAAATTATTGACTCAGAGTCATTTCCCCACACCCCTTTTAACCTCCTCCAGGAAGGATACTAGTTTGAACTTTTGATCTAATTTGGATTGACCTTAGACAATTCACTTCTCTGTAGGCTTTAGTTTTTCCTTATGCAAAATTAGTGGGTTGGACTAGATGATTTTTAAGATCCTTTTCAACCCCAAACCTGTGATTCTATATTCATTATCCCATACCTCATTCATATTTTATCCCTATATTTTTAAGTGTCTGCTAGATTTCTCTATGTGGCTGTTGCACTGACTGCCCATCCTGTCTATGGTATCACCATGTTTTTGTTCACCTTTGGGGTTGAATCTTCTTAACTCTTATGACTGCCTTTAACTTCTTTCTCTAATTTATTCTGTACCCTGTTGCCAGATTATTTTTTTCCTAGATCATGGATCATTCACACTACTCCTTAGAACTCTTCTTTGGATCCTCATAGTCTGTGGAATAAAATTTTAGCAAAGAGATAATAGCAAGTTATTACTAGACTATTTCACCATGGTCAGGTAGGATTTATACCAGGTAGGCAGGCATAGTTCAATATTAGGAAAACACTCACCATAATTGACTATATTATTGACCATACAGAATTCATATAACCATAATTGACCAAAGAAATTATGTGATATCTCAATAAATACTGAAAACCTTTTGAAAAAAATACAGCACCAATTCCTATTAAAAATGCTAGAGAGCATAGGAATAAATGGGAGTTTTTTCTTATAATGATAAGCAGTATTAAACCATCTGCAAGCTTTATATGTGATAAGATTAAGAGGTGAAACAAGGATGCTCATTATCATCACTGTTATTCAGTATTGTAATAGAAATGTTAGTTTAGCAATAAGAAAAGAGATAGAAATTGAAGGAGTGAGGAAACAAAACTCTCACTCTTCACAGATGATATGTATGTTGTAAACTTAGAAAATCAACTAAAAAACTACTTGAAACAATTAGCAAGTTTAGCAAAGTTGAAGGATATTAAAAAAAAAACCCACATAAATCATTGGCATTTCTACATAGGCAGAAAGAGAAATTCCATTTTAAGTAATTGTAGACAAAGTAAAATACTTGGGAATCTGTCAAGACAAACCCAGAAACTTTATGAACACAATTCACAATTATGAAGCACTTTTACACAAATAAAGTAAGGTCTAGTCTGAACTTTTTCTTTTTTTAGGTTTTTGCAAGGCAATGGGGTTAAAGTGGCTTGCCCAAGGCCACACAGCTAGGTAATTATTAAGTGTCTGAGACTGGATTTGAACCCAGGTACTCCTGACTCCAGGGCCGGTGCTCTATCCACTACACCACCTAGCTGCCCTGTAAAGTAAGATCTAAAAATTGGAAAATGTCAATTGTTCAAGGGTAGGTCATGATAATACAATAAAAATGACAATTTTGCTTAAATTATTTAGTCTGTGACATTTCAATCAAACTATGAAAAACCTATTTTACAGAATTAGAAAAAATTAGATATAAAAGAAACAGTAGTAAATAATTACAGTAATCTAGTTAACAAACTCAAAGATATTAGATAAGAACTATTTGACAAAAATAGTATGATAGAAACTAGGCATTAGACCCACATCAAAATAATAGAAATACATGTAGGATTTAGATATAAATAGTGATACCATAGACCAATTTGGAGAACAAGGAATAGTCTATATATCAGATCTATACAGTGGGATGTTTATGACCAAACAAGAATGAGAGAATATTATAAATTGCAAAGTGTATGATTTCAGCTGCATTAATTAAAAAGTTTTTGCACAGTAAAACCAATTGCAGCCAAGATTAGAAGGAATGCAGAAAACTGGGAAACAATTTTCAGCTAGTGTTTCTGATAAAAGATTTATTTCTAAAATATATAGAGAATAGATTTATAAGAATACAAGTCATTCTTCAATTGATAAATAGTCAAAATGAGGAAGTTTCAGTTGAAGAAATTAAAGCTATCTATAGTCATGAAAAAATTCTCCAAATCGTTGATTAGAGAAATGCAAATTAAAACAACTTGGAGGTACTACCTCATGCTTATTAGGTTGGCTAAAATGACAAAAAAGGAAAATGATCAATGTTGGAGAGGGAAAAATGTTGAACTATGGAAAAATTGGGACACTGATGAACAGTTAGAGTTGTGAACTGATCTAACCTTTGTGGAGAGCAATTTGGAATTATGCCCAAAGGACTATAAAACTGAATATCCTTTGATCCATCACACCACTGGGTCTGTATTCCAAAGAGATCACAAGAAAGGGGAAAAGAACCACATGTGCAAAAATATTTATAGCAGTTCTTTTTGTAGTGGTAAAGAATTGGAAATTGAGGGGATGCCCATCATTTGGGAAATGGCTGAACAAATTATGGTCTTTGAATGTTATGGAGTGCTAGCTGGACTTTAGAAAAGCTTGAAAAGAGTTGAATAAACTGATACTGAGTGAAGTGAACAATTAACAACAATGTGGATACTATTAAAGGTTTGGACACAAAGATGGCACAGAGAAGGCAGGCACTGTGCTAAGGTCTCCTGGTTTTCCTTTAAAAATAACATGAAAGAAACCTCTTAACAGAAATTCAATTGACAAAACCCAGAAAGAGAAGCTAGGAGAAGAATACCTAACAAAAGGTCTGTCTCAAGGGACCATGGGTAAAGCAGGGGCAGTGGTGGGGTGAAGCCAGAGAACAGACCTTAGCTATGGAGGCTTTGGTGAGCTTTAGCCATGGAATCTTTGGCTGGGGGAACGGAGGTCTGGTGAGTTCAAGCCAGGCTGGAGGGTGAGTTCTAGCAAAGAGAGTTGCAGAGCTCAACTGGACAGAGCCCTGTTCCCAGAACTAGCAGTAACCATTCCTCCACTCCCTCAGCCTCAGGTGTGGGCAGCAGAGCTTCCTCAGCTGAAATGGAGATTAACTACTTCCCCCAGGGCCCAGCCCACATTGTTCAAGGACAATTCAGATCCTGCTGCTGCCCCTCACTCCCTCCAGGCCAAGGGAGAGGGGCTCAAACATTCCAGAGAAAGCAACCAGCACCCCCACTGGCCAGCTTGCTTGGAGTTATTAAGCCAAGTGAACAAAGCCTCTGAGAGCCAACCCCTCCCTCAACAAAAGATCCTAGGAAAATAAAGAAAGACCAGTGAAAAGGGGGGCCCATTGAGAGTTACTTTGAAAGCACAGATCCTAACCCAGAAAGCTCTAGAAATTCCAAGGAGATTATGAATTAGTTTCCAGCCCAGAAAGACTTCCTTGAAGAAAGCAGAAAGGAGTTTAAAAATCATTTGGAAAAATTGGGAAAAGAAACTCGATAAAATTAACACATTACAAGAGAAAATTAGTATCTTGCAACAAGAAAGCAAATCCTTGGAAAATACAATTGAACAAATATGAAATGAGACTAATTCTTTCAGGTCTTAAGTTGAGCAAATGCAAAAAGAAAATCATTCCCTCAAAACTCCACTTAGGCAAATGGAAAACTCCTTCAAAAATAGAATTGACCAATTGGAAAAGGCGCTGCAAAAGGTAAATGAAGAAAATTCTTCTCTTAAAAAAAAATGGAATCTGTGGAAACTAATGACTTCATGAGACAACAAGATTCTGTTAAAGAAAAACAAAAGATTGAAAAAAATAGAAGAAAATGTAAAACAGCTCATCAACAAAACCACTGACCTGGAGAATAAATGACCTAAGAATTATTGGTCTTCCTGATAACATTGAAGAGAAAAAAAAGCCTGGATTTGATATTACATGATTTAGTGATGGAAAACTGCCCTGATATCATGGAACCAGAGGGCAAAGTAGTTATTGAAAGAATACATCGATCTCCTCCGGAAAGGGATCCTAAAATGAAAGCTCCAAGGAATATTGTAGCCAGATTCCAAAACTATCAGATAAAAGAGAAAATCTTGTAAGCAACCAGAAAGAAACAATTTAAATGTTGAGGAGCCACAGTAAGGATTATGCAGGACCTGGCTGCATCAACATTAAGGCATCAAAGGGCCTGAAATGAGAGATTCTGAAGAGCAAGGGAGCTTGGAATGCAGCCAAAAATTCACTATTCGGCAAAGCTGAGTCTTCCCTTCCAGGGAAAAAGATGAATATTTAATGAAATGGGAGACTTCCAATATTTCCTTATGAAAAGACCAGAGTTAAATAGGAAATTTGGAAATCAAACATGAGACTCAAGAGACATATGAAAAGGTTAAAAAAAAGAGTAAAGAAAAAAACTGCTATCCAGTAAGATGAAACTGGCTATATATCCCCACCTGGGAGAAAGATTTTCATAACTCTTGAGAATTGTAACTCTTATTAGAGAGAGTATACTTAGCCAGAAGTGATGGACACTGATTACTTTCTGTAACTCAGATAGAATGACTTAAAAACAATACCTCCTTAAAAAGGGGGGGTCAGTAAGGAGATAGGAGGATGGAGAAGATTGAAATGGGGTAAATCTCATTACATTAAGAGGTACAAAGGACCTGTTGCAATAGAGGGAAAGAAGGGAGGAGGTGAGAATTGCCTGAATCTTACTCTCATTAGATTTGATTTAAAGTTAACATACATACACTCAGTTAAGAAACTTCTCTTTTCAAGTATTAAAAGGGGATGAGGGGAGGAAAAGGGGGACCAACAGGAGGAAGGGAAGGAAGAAAGGACAAAGGCAAAGGGGAAAGTAAAGGGAGGGGGTTGATATAGGAGGGCAAACACTGAAGGTGGTGAGGGATAGAGGGAATGAAGGCTGAAATCTGGAACATTTTTTTAAAAAAGTAAAGAATTGTTTTAACATGTAATTGAGGAAAAATATTTTTACAAAATTCACAGTTTAGAAGAAAGCACAGACAAGCAGGACAATTTTAAATTGCATATTTTCTTATTAAAGTGAATGGAAAAACAGAATTCAGTGGTATTGGGAAACAAAATACTGGGGAATATGGATAAAGTGAAAAAAGGAGAAAAACAGAAGGAAGATAGCATGGAGGGCAGTAAAGAGTTAGTAATTATAACTGAATGTGAATGGGATGTACTCTCCCTTAAAAACATAAGCAAATAGTAGAGTGGATTAAAAACCAGAATCCTAAAATGGTGCTTCTTACAAGAAACTCATCTGAAGCAGAGAGATACATATAGAGTAAAGGTAAAAGGTTGGAGCAAAATATATTTTGCTTCAGTTGAACAACGTGAAAAAAGCAGGGGTAGCAATTATTATCTCAGACAAAGCAGCTGCAAAAATAGATATCGTTAAAAGAGATAAGGAAGGAAACTATATCCTCCTAAAAGGTACTATAGACAATAAAGTAATTTGATTACCAAATATGTGTGCACCCAGTGCTATAGCATCCAAATTCTTAGAGAAGTTGAAGGAGTTACAGGAAGACATAGAGAGCAAAACTTAACTGATGGGAGACCTCAGCCTCTCGCTCTCAGATTCAGATAAATCTAACCATAAAATAAACAAGAAAAAAGTTAAGGAGGTAAATAGATTGTTAGAAAACCTAGACATGCTAGACTTATGGAGGAAATTGAATGGGGATAGAAAGGAATATACTTTTTTTTCTGCAGTGCATGGCACTTACACAAAAATTAACCATCTACTAGGGCATAAAAACCTAATCATCAATTTCAGAAAGACAGAAATAGTGAATACATCTTTCTCAGATCGTAATGCAATAAAAATCACAAGTAACATTGGGCCAGGGAAATATAGACCCAGAACTAATTGGAAACTAAATAACCTCATTTTAAAGAATGAATGGATCAAAGAACAAATTATAGAAAGAATTAATTATTTCATCCTAGATAGTGACAATAATGAAACAACATAACAAAACCTATGGGATACACTCAAGGAGTCTGTCAGGGGATATATTATGTCTTTAAATGCTTACATGAATAAATTAGAGAAAGAGGAAATCAATGAACTAAATATGCAACTAAAAAAATTAGAGAAAACAAATTAAAAACCCCCAATTAAATATCAAATTAGAAGTTCTAAAAATTAAAGGAGAATTTAATATGAAAACAAGAAAACTATTGAACTAATAAAACCAAGAGTTGGTTTTATGAAAAAAACCTGGTCAATTTGATTAAAAAAAGAAAGAAGAAATCCAAATTTCTTGTATCATAAATGCAAAAGGTGAACTCACCACCAGTGAGGAGGAAATTAAAATAATACTTTGGAATTATTTTGCCCAACTCTATGCCAATAAATTTGATAATCTAAGTGAAATGGATAAATATTTACAAAAATATAAGTTGCCCAGGTTAAATGAAAAGGAAATTGAATGCCTAAATAACCCTATCTCAGAAAAAGAAATTCAACAAGCCATTATTGAACCTCCCTAAGAGAAAATCTCCAGGGCCAGATGGATTCACAAGTGATTTCTATTGAACATTTAAGGAAAAATTGGTTCCAATTCTATATAAACTCTTTGGAAAAATAGCTGTAGATGGAACTCTTCCTAACTTTTTTTTGTGACACCAATATGGTGCTGATACCTAAACCAGGAAGAGTTAAAATAGAGATAGAAAATTATAGACCCATCTCCCTGATGAATATAGATGCAAAAGTCTTAAATAAAATCTTAGCAAAATGATTACAATAAGTTATCACTAGGATAATATATTATGATGAAGTAGGATTTATCTCAGGAATATAGGGTTGGTTCAATATTCAGAAAACTGTTAGGTTTGTTATTGATATAATTAATTATACTATCAGAAATTTTATTATATTAATAGATGGTGAAAAAGCTTTTTGACAACATGTAACACCTATTCCTACTAAAAAACACTAGAGAGTGTAGGAATAAATGGATTGTTCCTTAGAATATTAAGCAGTATCTATCTGAAACCCTCAACAAGCATTATATTCAATGGGGATAGTCTAGAGGCATTCCCAATAAGATCAGGGGTGAAACAAGGATGCTCACTACCACCACTACTATTCAATATCACATTAGAAATATTAGCTTCAGTAATAAGAGAAGAAAAAGAAATTGAGGGAATTAGAATTGGGAAGGAAGAGACAAAATTCTTTGCAGATGACATGCTGGTATATCTAGAGAATCCCAAATAATCATCTAAAAAACTACTGGACATAATTAGCAACTTTAGCAAAGTTGCAGGATATAAAATAAACCCTCATAAACCCTCAATATTTCTATTTATGACTAGCAAGATGCAGCAAAAAGAGCTAGAAAGAGAAATCCCATTCAGAGTAACTTCAGAGTATATAAAATACCTGAGGAGTCTACCTGCCAAGGCAGACTCAGAAACTTTTTGAAAACAATTACAAAACACTTCTCACACAAATAAAATCAGATTTAAATACCTGGGCAAATACCAACTCCTCATGGATAGGTTGAACAAATATAAAAATGACAATCCTACCAAAATTTAACTACTTTTTTAGTACCCTAACAATTAAAATTCCAGAAAATTAATGAGTTAGAAAAAATTGTAAGTAAGTTCATGTGGAAAAATTGAAAGTCAAGAATTTCCAGGGATTAAATGAAAAGAAGGTGGCTTAGCTCTACCTGATCTAAAATTATATT
Organism: Macrotis lagotis; assembly: GCF_037893015.1. Taxonomy (NCBI): domain Eukaryota; kingdom Metazoa; phylum Chordata; class Mammalia; order Peramelemorphia; family Peramelidae; genus Macrotis; species Macrotis lagotis. The sequence continues at coordinate 89,129,465 of NC_133661.1, read as the reverse complement.
ATAAAGCATTAGTCATCAACACTGTCTGATATTGGCTAATAAATGAGAGTGATGGATCAGTGGAATAGATTAGGTGCAATAGCAGGAAATGATTATAGTAATTTGCTATTTGATAAACCCAAAGGAGTCCAGCTATTGGGATAAAAACACTCTTTGATAAAAACTTTGGGAAAATTGGAAGTTAGTATGGAAGAAACTTGGATTAGACCAACACCACACATCCTATACCAAGATATGATCAAAATGAATATAGGATTTAGATATAAAAAACAATGTTATAACAAACCAGGAGATCTAGGACTAGTTTACCTGTCAGATCTATGCAAATGGAAGCAGTTTATGACCAAGGAAGAGATGGAGAACGTCATTAAAAACAAACTAGACAATTTTGATTGCATTAAATTCAAAAGCTTTTGCACCAACAAAACCACTGTAACCAAGATCAGAAGAAATGTAGTAAATTGGGAAATTTTTTTATAACTTGTATTTCTGAGTCAAGGACTCATTTCTAAAATATACAGAGAACTGAGTCACATTTTTTAAAAAAGCCATTCCCCAGTGAACAAGTGGTCAAAGGTTATGCAAAGGCAATTTACAGATGAGGAAATCAAAGCAATCCATAGTCATGAAAAATTGCTCTAAATCACTTATTAGAGAAATGCAAATTAAAGCATTTCTGAGATACCAACCCACACCTCAGAATGGCCAGTATGACCAGAATGGACAATGATCAGTGTTGAAAGGGATATGGGAAATTTTGGACACTAATACATTGTTGGTGGAGCTGTGAACTCATCCAGCCTTTCTGGAGAGCAATATGGAATTATGCCCAAAAGGCAACAAAAATGTGCATACGCTTTGATCCAGCAATACCACTACTGTGTCTATACCCTGAAGAGATTATAAAAAAGGGTAAAAACATCACTTGTACAAAAATATTCATAGCAACCCTGTGTGTCGTGGCAAAGAATTGGAAATTAAGTAAATGTCCTTCAATTGGGGAATGGCTTAGCAAACTGTGGTATATGTATATCATGGAACACTGTTGTTCTATTAGAAACCAGTAGGGTTGGGAATTCAGGGAAGCCTGGAGGGATTTGCATGAATTGATTTTGAGTGAGATGATCAGAACGAGGAAAAACATTGTACATCTTAACAGCAACATGGGGGTGATGATCAACCTTGATGGACTTGCTCATTCCATCAGTGCAACAGTTGGGGACAATTTGGGGATATCTGTGATGGAGAATACCATCTGTATCCAGAGTAAGAATTGTGGAGTTTGATACCTTTAATTTAAAAAAAAAAAACCCGTTACATTATCATGTAATTTTGCTATGTCTTGTCTTGTATTTTTCTTCCTTAAGGATATGATTTCTCTCTCATCACATTCAACTTAGATCAATGTATACCATGAAACAATGTAAAGACTTAACAGACTGCCTTCTGTGGGGAGAGGCAAGTGAGATTAGGGGAAAAAATAGTAAAATTCAAAACAAAATATTTCTTTTATTAAAAAAACAACAATGTGCGATTATCATCTGTGATGGATGCAGCTCTTCTTTTAGTTAAGTGATTTTTTTTTTTAGATTTTTGCAAGGCAAATGCGGTTAAGTGGCTTACCCAAGGTCACACAGCTAGGTAATTACTAAGTGTCTGAGACTGGATTTGAACCCAGGTACTCCTGACTCCAGGACCGGTACTTTATCCACTGCGCCACCTAGCTGCCCCCTAGTTCAGTGATTAAAGACAATCCTGAGAGATCTGTTATGGAAAATGACATCTATATCCAGAAAACAAAACGTGACTATGGAGTCTGAATGCAAAGCATAGCATGCTATGTTCATTGTTTAAAATTTCTTTTATGTTTTTTTTTCTCATGATCCCCCCCCCCCCCAATTTCTAATTCCTCTTTAATAACATGGCTACAATGGAAATACATTAAACATCGTACATGTACCACTTTTACCAGATTCTTTGCTTTCGTGGGGAGGGGGGGAAGGTAGAGAATGGCGAGAAAGAAGTGGGGGAAGAGAGGGTAGTAGAAAAATGTGGAACTCCTAAACTTACCAAGGGATGAATGATGACAATCTACCATGCATGTAAGTGAAAACAAAAAGTGTGTAAAAAGTTAAATTCTATCAGAATTTACCTTTTCAGATAGGTCATTCTCTTCTTTTTTTTCATTGATCCTTTGTGCCTGCCATACTGGGAAACTTTCACTATTAGAGCATTCCTCAAGAAGTTGTTCTGTACAGTCTTATTGTCACTCTATTCTGGTTCCAAATGTCATTGCTTGGTTCTTGTCCTTTGTTGTTGAAGAAGACCAAAACATCACTATTTTTTAGACAAATTACAGTGTGTCCAACTGTGGCTGATCAGACCAATATGAGAATGCTCTGCCACTGGTTGGGCACAAATGTGAACACCTGGGTCACTCTCTAAACTTACATATGTCAAGTTTCCTTTGGGCTGTTTCCATTCTGCCTTGTTCATAGAGCTCAGCACCCTGACTGATGAGGGCACCCCATGCTGGGCAGTCCTCTGCCAGTGTCTCCTAAGCTGTACAGTCAATTCTGAAGTTCTTCGTTGAGACCATCAGGGTGTCTTGATATCACTTCTTCTGACCCCCTTGTGAGCGCTTGTCCTGTGTGAGTTCTCCATAAAATAGTGTTTTTGGTAACCATACTTATGCCATTCTAACAACATGACCAGTTCATTATAGTTGCTGTCTGTAATAATGTTGGAATGCTAGGCAATTTAGCTTGAGAAAGGACCTTAGCGTCTGATGTCTTCTCCTGTCAGGTGATCTTCAGAATCTTCCTTAGACAATCAGTTTCCTGACATGTCCACGTTTCACAGGCATATAGCAATGAGGTCAGCACAAGAGAGAAGCTCAAATGATACTTATTATAACCATCCATAAATGATTCCTTTTTTGTAACATACAATATTTTGTATCATTTTAGCATTTAATGTATTCTGCATTGTATTACAATGTCTTATCACTAAAGGTGAGGAAGTGTGTTTTCTATTCATATTGAATCATATCTGATTGATATTTATAAAATTTAATTGATTATATAATTTCCCATGTTCAAATGTTTATTGGTTCTTCATTGTTGTTAAAATGTTCAGTTTGCTTCTTTTTCTACCTTGAATATAATAGAATAATGTCAGGCTCAGTATATTCTGTAGGTTAGAAAACTGATCAAGTCGGGGGTAGTGGATACCTCTTCAGAAGTGTGTAGATTATTATAAGGAAGAGCTAAAGACCTCTTTAATCTGAAAGTAGTTATTATATCGATATATACACACATACACACATATAATATAAAATAAATATATAATATAAAATACAAATATATAATATAAATATAATGTATACACACATATATTTATAAATTAAAGGAATAATTAGATATTTGAAGCAAATTTAATTAGAAGCTCACTGTTCAAGAAATTTAAAAAATTTGTATAAAAATATTCTTTTATCAAGATGAAATTTATGGTCATGTAGAAATTTAAGATTTGAAATTTGAAAACATTAGGGGGAAAAGAGTAGAATAGATCAATATGAAGGATTCAGTCAGTTGCAACTTTTCTTTCTTCCCTCCCTTGTTTTAGACAAGTCTAGTACAAGAGTGAACTAGTAATTATTTTTCAAATTAAAGACCTTTAGATTTTTCTACCTTCAAGCACACTTTCATTTGGGCCCTTCCCTCCTCAGATGCAATCTTCTTCATGAATCCTTTCCTTATTATCATTCCTCTTCTCTATAAATATTATTTCTCTTTTTTCTTAGGCCTTGTTTTCTCATGGCCTATTATATCGACTTGTATAATTATTTGATTCAACTCTTATCTACCTGGTTCGATTTGTAAGTCTGTTAAGGTGCTTAAATATTGTTGAATTCCTCATAATATCCAGTACAATTTTGTTTTGTCCTTCATTGTTTTGTCCAGTTTTTTAAAAAAAAATTATTTAAGACAATAGGATTAAGTGACTTGCCCCAAGGTCACACAACTAGGTAATTGTTAAGTGTCTGAGGTGGGTTTTGAACTTAAATCCTAAGGACTCCAAGGCTGGTGCTTTGTCCATTTCATCACCTAGCTACCCCTTTGTTTTATGAGTTGAGGTGAATTAAATCATAAAGCTCTATATTTTGTCTTTGTAGCATGAATTATAATTTATTGACCGAATCACTGGTCAGTTTTTTTAAATAACACAACTCCATTCAAACAGAAACCAAAATAGATTTTCAAACCCTCAGTTTACATTTTTTCTATCAAAAGATTATTAACAGACCATTGCCTTTTTTGTCAGAAACATTTTGACCTATGTGTTTATTAACTTTTTTTTTGCCCATTGCATTTAGTACCAACGTATTACATTATTTTTAACCATACAACTTGATGTTTGTTGCTGCAGAGGAAATATTGAACCTTTTAGGTTATATTTAGGTTATATATAGCTAGCCTAAAAGATAAAAAATATTCAATAATAATGTTTCTTACAGTGCTTTATGTTATTATGTATAATTATATTAGAATAATAATAGTAATCTTTTTGACTTGATATTGAAGCATTTGAAGGATTGTTGTAACTAAAATGCTCAATATTAATGTTCTTATTTTAAGTATATAAATGTGGGACAGTAGCATATCTGTAATATTTTTTTATTAATTATAATCCTTTTTTCTCCTAGAACCTTCCTTCTGGATCCCCACCTGTTGGAGCTATTAAACTCACCTACATTTCGAAGGTATTTATTTTTGTACATATTTTTATTTAGTCCTATAAATGAAAGGAATTTCTTTTAATAATATTGACAATAATAATAAGACTCTTAAGGCTTACTAAGAAGATTCAGATCCTGCTGACAAAAGAGCCTGATTATGGTTTGGAGGTTCTGAATATAGATACAATTAGAAATTATGGGGCAAAATGAAATTATTTTATGATGGATGATACAGATAAAAAATATTTTTGTGAATCTCATAGAGTAACAGCGAAGAAAGAATGTAGTTTCTTACTGTCATACTTTTTAAAAGACTTCTTTGTGTCTTAATTTTTGTTTATAATTATGTATTTTAAAATTATTCCTATCAGTTGACTCTGCCCTTTTGAAATTCTATTATTTATATATTTTATTTTGGCAAAAACAGAGACTTTATATTGTAAAAGACAGTTTTGCTCTACGTTATCCTCCTTTACATTTTTCCTTTGCTGCTTGTTCATTTTCATTTCTTAAATTACCATTTTAATTTTTTTAAACGTGATTTGTTATTGCCAAGTATTTTAGGAACTGAGATTGAGAATTCAAGGGACTCCTGTTTTATTACATATTTTTTAAATGAGAGATTTTGTTTATGGATTTATATATAGTTACAAAATTATCCTGTTTGTCTCCAGCCCCTTCTAAATTTCTGTGTTTTTTTCTTTTTTTAAAAATGTTTGATTGATGTTCTGTTTTTTTTCCCCATTTACTATCCACCCATTGCTTGTCCATATGTCCATTCCTCAACCAATAAAAGCCCTTTCTTGTAACAAGTAATGATAGTCAAGCAAAACAATTGTACATGTATTGACTCTGTCTGCAAGTATAGTTTCCTTCTGTACCTTTAGCCCCTCACACCTCTGCCAAGAGATATGCTTTCCTTATCAGTCATAATTGGGGTCATAATTTATTACATGAATCAGATTTCTTAATTTTTTTAAGAATTGTTTTATTTATCATTATCATTGTATTTGTAGAAATGATTTGTCTAACTGTTCACTTCACATTGCATCAGTTTATATGTCAGGTTTTTCTGAAATAATAACTTTCATCAATTTCTTTGGTGTCAAAATATTTTATTACATTTATATACCAGTAGTATTTTTAACTGTTCTACAACTCATGTACACCCAATTTTGTTTCCTACCATACTTGCTAACATACTAGATTTCTTCTGTTTCTCAACTAAATTTGAAAAGAAACATCTCTGTAGTAGGTGTCTGTTTCCTCTAGAGTTCTAAACTATCTCTCCATAGTCACACTAATGGTTTTTTAATGCTAAATCTAATGGGATCTCTTCATTGCATTTGTCATTATTGGCCACCTTCAACTCCTAAATACTTTATCTTCTCTAGATTTCCTGACAGTGTTCTCTCTCAGTTTTCCTTCTACCTAGAGTTTCTTCCTCCATGCCATGTCTGTTAATTGTGGCCATATAACCCAGGGCTTTGTCCTGGATCCTCTGTAATCTCTCATTTGATAATCTCATCAGCTTTCATAGGTTTAATCATCTCTTTACATAACTGTATCCAACTCTTGTCTCTCTTCTGAGCTCTTAATTCCTCCTCATCAACTTTCATTTCAACATTTCAGACAGGATTTACTATAGACAAATAGCATGTCCACAATACAATTTATTATGTCTTTAAACACAATCCTTTTCTGGATTTTCTATTGTAGTTAAAAAATCACACTATTTTTTCAGTTTTCAGTTGTCCTTGCCTCTTCTACTTTATTCCACACATCCAATCAATTGCAGATATTTTATGCCCTTTTTAGTTATTTCAAATGGGATTTTTGTTAGTAATATGCAAAAATATTGTCATTTTTTATAGATTTCTAATGTGTTCTGACAAAACTACTGATTTATCTTTTAGTTTTTTCTTTGCATTTTCTAAGTAAAACATGATAATTGTCTGCAGGTAGGGATAATTTTGCTTTTTTCATCAAAGTCTGTTCCTTCAATTTCTTTTTCTTATTTTTATGCCGGCATTACTTTTCTTTGTCAACTGAAACATTCTTGTTTTACCCCTTAGTTTTCCAGTTCAAACTTTTTTCCAGTTGATTACAAGTGATGTTAATGTTTTAAAATAAATGCTTTTGATCATAATAAAGGAAATTCTTTTATTACTGTGCTTTAGAGTTTTTAATATAAATGATTATTGCATTTTGTTACTTTAATTATTTAACTTTCTGTATATTTCTAACATGATTAATGATGCTAATTATTTTCCTAATATTGATCCATCCTTGCTTTCCTCTTATAAATCTAACTAGATATAATAAATAATTTTTAATTTTATCATAGTATAAACATTCAAGTAAATATTTGATTTCATCAATTTGGAAAACTTTCTTCTGTGCTTGAATCCTCTGTAAATCTTGTCTTCCCACAATATCACACTAGGGAATGATTGGAGAGCATCCACCTAATGTGTGCTGGTGGCTTCCCTTGTTTTCTCCTGACAGTTCAAATCTACTAACTGGTGTACTTCATGCCCTTAACTTCTTGCACTACTTGAACATTATTTCTTCACTAATTTTTAGGGGGGGCTAGGTGGCGCAGTGGGGTGGCTAGGTGGCGCAGTGGATAGAGCACCGACCTTGGAGTCAGGAGTACCTGAGTTCAAATCCAACCTCAGACACTTAATTATCTAGCTGCGTGGCCTTGGGCAAGCCACTTAACCCTATTGCCTTGCAAAAACCTAAGAAAAAAGATACTAATTTTTAATTCTTTGGAGATTGTTTTAGTCTTTCTTCCTTTGCAATCAATATTTATACAGTATTGGAGTTAAAAAGATGGAACTTGAATTTCATGGGAAGCTCTAGGGTCATTTAAGGAGCTTTTACAATTTCCTGAAGAAATCACTTCTCTTGTTCAACTCTTGGTGAAATTCATCATACTTCTTTGTTCATTAGAAGGCAGCATATATGATGGGAAGAGTACTGGCTCTGAATTTAGAGCCTTTGGGTTCATTTGTCTCGATATGACTTGGGACAAAGCCAAGTAATCTTTTCTGGGGGGGGGGCTTAGTTTCTTCATTTATAAAATGATCCCAGAGATCACTTCCAACTCTAGATCCTATGAAAAATTTGTACTGTCTGTCCTGACTGATGGGCAGATTTATATAAGTTGTCCATTCAGATACATATTAAAAGTCTTCTTCCATTTGATCTTTGTTGTGAGGATAGTTAGATCTCTTACTAACAAGAGAATGGCTTGCCCAAGGTCACACAGCTAGATATTTATTAAGTGTCTGAGGTCAGACAAACTCAGGTCCTCCTGACTCCAGGACCAGGGCTCTATCCACTGTAGGACCTAGCTGCCTCATAAGGCACTTTCATAATCAAAAAGTCCATACTTTAATTATTTTCTTATTTAGTGCTTATGCCAGACAGTAAAAGAATTATTTTATAGAATTAGAAAAATAATAACCAAATTGATTTGTAAGAAGACAAGGGCAAGAATCCCAAGGGAAATGATGGGGGGAAAGCAGGAAGAATTAGGGTCTATCATTATCAAATCTCTAACTCTACAACAAAGTAGCAATGATTGATTTTGTATTTGTTAAGAAACAAAGACATTGACCATTGGAACAAATTAGATATACTGTACATATAGAGCAGCAAGGGAACACAAGTAGCCCTGTATTTGATAGACACAAAATCCCCAGGTATGGGATCAGAACTCATTTGGGTCGGGGGGCGGGGTTTGGTATTTAAAAATTGTTTAAATATCAAATTAAATTTTACATAAATATTTTATTTGTTTTCCAATTATATACAATAGTAGTTTCTACCTATCATTTTTTTGTAAGGGTTTTGAATTTTACAATTCCCCACCCTTCCCTCCCCTTTCCCCCAACAGAAGGCAATCTGCTAATCTTTAAATTGTTTCCATGCTATGAGTTGATCAAAATTGAATGTGTTGAGAGGAAAAATCATATCCTTGAGGAAGACATAAAATATTAAGAGACAGAAAGATAGGTATATAAGACAATGTTTTTAAAAATTGAAAGTAATAATCTTTGGCTTTTGTTTAAACTCCACAGTTCTTTCTTTTTTTAATTCAATTTTTTAATTAATGTTTTGTTTTCCAACTGTATACAGTAGTAGTTTCTTGTTTTAGAAAGATTTTATTTTTACAAATTTTCCCCCATTCTTGCTTTACATTGGTTCTGTCTTATACATTGATCTCAGTTGAATGTGATGACAGAGAAATCATATCCTTAAGGAATAAAAATAAAGTATGAGATAGTAAAATTACATAATAAGATAATGTTTTTTTCCTAATTTGAAGGTAATAGTCTTTGGTCTTTATTCAAAGTCCATAATTCTTTCTCTGGTTGCAGATGGTATTCTCCTTTGCAGACAGCCCAAAATTGTCCCTGGTTGTTGGCACTAATGGAATGAGCAAGTCCATCAAGGTTGAACATCACCCCCATGTTGTTGTTAGGGTATACAATGTTTTTCTGGTTCTGCTCATCTCAATCAGCATCAGTTCATGCAAATCCTTCCAGGCTTCCCTGAATTTCCACCCCTCCTGATTTCTAATAGAACAGTAGTATTCCATGACATACATATGCCACAGTTTGTTAAGCCATTACCCAATTGAAGGACATTCATAGTAGTAGTTTCTACCTATCATTTTTGGTAAGGTTTTGAATTTTACAATTTTTTCCTCTACCCCCCCTTTCCCTCTCTCTCCCCATCCCCCCCCCCCAGAAGGCAGTCTAATAATCTTTAAAATGTTTCCATGCTATACATGGATTGAAATTGAATGTGCTGAAAGAAAAATCATATCCTTGAGGAGAAAATTAAATATTAGAGACAGAAAAATTATGTAGTACATAAGATAATTTTTTTTTTAAATTGAAGGTAATAGACTTTAGTCTTTGTTTAAACCCCACAGTTCTTTCTGTGGATACAGATGATATTCTCCATTGCAGATATCCTAAAATTGTCCCTGATCACTGATGGAGCAAGCAAGTCCATTAAGGTTGATCATCACCCCATGTTGCTGTTAGGGTGTATAATGTTCTTCTGGTTCTGTTCATCTTGCTTAGCATCAGTTCATGCAAGTCTTTCCAGGTTCTCTGAATTCCTGTCCCTCCTGGTTTCTAATAGAACAATAATGTTCCATAACATACATATACCACAGTTTGTTAGCTATTCCCCAATTGATGAGCATTCTCTCAATTTCCAGTTCTTTGCTACCACAAACAGCTGCTAAGAATGTTTTTGTACGTGTACGTTTTTTGTCTTTTCTGGTCATATTGGCCGATCTGAGAGGTGTGAGATGGTACCTCAGAGAGGCTTTAATTTGCATTTCTCTAATCAGGAAATGATTTAGAGCAGTTTTTCACTTGACTGTAGAGAACTTTGATTTCCTCATCTGTAAATTGCCTCTGCATATCCTTTGACCATTTGTCAATTGGGGAATGACTTTTTTATTTTTTTTTATAAATTTGACTCAGTTCTCTATATATTTTAGTAATGAGTCCTTTGTCAGAAACACTAGTTGTATAAATTGTTTTCCAATTTATTACATTTCTTTTGATCTTGGTTACAGTGGTTTGGGAAAAAGCTTTTTAATGTAATCAAAATTACCCACTTTGTTTTTTATGATGTTCTGTTTCTCTTCCTTGATCATAAACTGCTCCCCTTTCCATAGATCTCACACATAAACTATTCATTGTTCTACTGGTTTGCTTATAATATTGTCTTTTATGTCTGCATCCTGTACCCATTTTGAACTTATCTTGATATAGGGTGTGAGATGTTGATCTAATCCAAGTTTTTGCTATACTAACTTCCAATTTTCCCCAACAGTTTTTATCAAACAGAGGGTTTTTATCCCAGAAGCTGGACTCTTTGGGTTTATCAAACAGCAGATTACTGTAATTATTTCCTGCTGTCCCCTTTGCACCTAATCTATTCCACTGATTCACCACTCTGTTTCTTAACCAGTACCAGATAGGTTTGGTAACTGATGCTTTATAATATAATTTTAGATCTGTTAAGACTAAAGCCACCTTCTTTTGTACTTCTTTTCATTAAATCTTTTAATATTCTTGAATTTTCTTCATTTAAATTTAGTTACAATTTTTTTCTAGCTCATTAAAGCAATTTTTGGATGTTTAGTATGGCACTAAATACATAGTTTAATTTTGATAGAATTGTCATTTTTATTATATTAGCTTGACCTATCCATGAGCAGTTGATATTTTCCCAGTTATTTAAATCTGATTTTATTTGTGTGAAAAGTGTTTCATAGTTGCTTTCATAGAGTTTCTGAGTCTGCCTTGGCAGGTAGACTCTCAAGTATTTTATATTGTCTGAAGTTATTTTAAATGGGATTTCTCTTTCTAGCTCGTGCTGCTATGTCTTGCTAGTATTTACTAGAAATATAGAAAATTATATAGAAATTATATAGAAATGCTGAGGATTTATCAGGGTTTATTTTATATCCTCTGACTCTGCTAAAATTGCTAATTGTTTCTAGTCATTTTTAGATGATTTTTTAGTATTCTCTAGCTATACTATCATGTCATCTGCAAAGAGTGAGAGTTTTGTTTCTTCCCTTCCAATTCTAATTCCTTCAATTTCTTTTATCTTATTGATGAAGCTAACATTTATAATACAATATTGAATAGTAGTGGTGATAACAGGTATCCTTGTTTCATCCCTGGTCTTATTGGAATAACCTCTAGCTTATCCCCATTGCATATAATGCTTGTTGATGGTTTCATGTAGATACTGTTTATCAGAGAACAATCTATTTATTTCTACACTCTAGTGTTTTCAGTAGGAATGGGTAGTGTAGTGTATTTTGTTAAAGGCTTTTAAACATATGTTCTTGCTGACAGTTTTCCTAATATTGAACCAACCTTGCATTCCTGGATTAAACCTGCTTGGTCATAGTGTATTATCCTAGAGATAACTTGGCTGTAATTGCTTTGCTAAGATTTTATTTAAGATTTGTGCATACATATTCATTAGGGAAATTGCTCTATAATTTTCATAACTCATTATTTGACAAAAACTAGGAAAATTTGAAAATAATCTGACAGAAACTAAGTATAAACTAATATATATCATGCTGAATACCAAGATTTTCCCACATGGGTATGTGACTTCGACATAAATGGTGGTGTAAATTAGAGAAACAAGGAAGAAATTAGCTCTCATATCTCTGGATAGGGAAGAGTTCATCACCAACAAATGATAGAGAAGATCATGGAAAATAAAATGAACAAATTGGATTATATGTAGTAATAAGTCTTGGCACAAATAAATCAATACAACCAGAATTAGAATAGAAGTAGGTAACTGGGGGGTAAAAAGTCTTCGCAGCTGTTTCTCTCATGAAAGTTTCATTTTCCATTTTATATATAGAGAACTTATTACATTTTTGAGAATCAGAGCCATTTCCCACCGACAAGTAGGCAACTGATAGGAACAGCAGTTTTCAGAGGAAGAATTGTCAGTTCTGAGGCAAATTTGAGAAAAAAAAAGAAAATGATGGGTGCTGGAGAGGGGTTTTGGGAAAACAGGTACATTAATTCAGTATTGGTGGAACTATGATTTTGTTGCAAAGGACTTTGGAATTATGCCCAAAAAGTAACTAAATCTTTTGATGCAACAATATTATTAGTAAGGACTATTCCCCAAAGAGTTCAAAGAAAGAGAAAAAATGGACTTATATGTAAAAAATGTTTATTGCAACTCAGTTAGTTGATGGCTAAAAGCTAGAAACTAAGGGAGTTCTCATCTTGAGGAAAGGCTGAACAATTTACAGTATTTGAATGTGATGAAATATTGTGCTATAAGAAGGGGATGATTTTAGAGAAACTTAGGAAGACTTGGGTGAAATGCAAAATGAAATGATTAGAAAGAGAAGAATTTATACAATAACAAGAACATTGTAGGGATAAATAACTTTAAAAGCTGCAACTCTGATCAGTGCCTTGATTTTATCTTTCTCCTTAATGAAAGGTGCAGATAGTGACATACTCTTTAGACATCCATGTGGGAGTTTGTTTTGCTTGACTTGTATATTTGTTACAAGGTCTTGAATTCATTTTTTATTTCTTCTTCTGATTCAATATTTTATTCATATATACCATGATTTGTTTAGCCACTTCTCAGTTGATGTTCATCTACTTTTTTTTTTTACAAAATGTAACATTAAGATTTATGGTGAGGTGAAAATTTTAAATATTAGTCTGATTTTCCATATGGTGTTAACTGAGATTCAGTAAATGACTTAGTGGTTTCACAGCTTGTAAGTGGCAGAGTCCACTTACAAGTCCTAACATTCATAGTTTCTCATAGTAACTTTGCCTTAAAGTAGACTTCAGTTTTCTTTTCAATTTCAATTCCAAATGTCAGGGGTTTTTTTTGCAAATCTTTAGCAATTAAGTTCATTTTATTTGTTTATTAAGTTCTTACTGTGTGCTTGGTGTGGGGGCATAAAGACAGAATAAAATTATTCTTACCTTCAGTAAACTTATATTATGCTGATAAAACATTTTTAGAAACATGTTTTACAAATATCTGCAAAAGAGTAAACATAACCTAGCATAAGGAAGGAGAGAAAACATTAAACATGATTGGTATGGGGGGACTCATTAGCTGAGCCATAAAAGCAGTTGAAGATTCTAAGGAGTAGTTTGAAGATGGAAAATTCATAGTTGCTCTGAATTTTTATGAGGGTCATAAATATGGGTTTCAAGAAGTGATTGTGAACTAATTTTCAAACTTTTCTCCAAATATGAAATATTTATGCATAGTATAAAATTTACTTTATTCCTTTTACTCAAGTTTTCCTTGAAACAAGTCTGTCTTAATAAAACATTAATATCTTTTTTAAAAAATCTCTTAGAGATGTAACCTAGTATCTAGCATGGCACTTCATTCATAAATAAATTCCTTAATAAACATTGAATTATTTGTGTTTAAATTACATCATTATATTACTTTTTCCTTTAGATTGATCTGTAATGCCTTTATCAGTAATGAATAATTTAAATCACTATGTAAATCTTAAGTGCTGTAAAAATTAGAGTTGTATAGGCAAATAATCTGTGTGTGAATTTATAGAGTTTAAGGTTTAACATAGCTAAAACATAAAGATATGGTATGACATTTCTATTTTTCTTGTTAGGTTAGCGATGCAACTAAGCTCAGGCCAAAGGCAGAATTCTGTTTTGGTAAGTAAGTACCATATTTTTCCATCTCATTTTAGGCTAGGCTGACATAATCATATTAGTTATTAATTTGGAGAATTTTTCTTTATATAATTTTGTTTTCTCTGTATATTCTTTCTCCCTTTTGGCCAAGTTCCTCCAATTTTTTCTTTCCTCTCCATCTCACTTCTTTGTCCTGGCTTCCCTGATTTTCTTAAAGTGTTAGTTCAAGCCTAGTCTCCTGAAAGTAGTTTTAACTGATTCCCCTTCTCTACCCTGGTTAGATCATGTATGCTCATTGTTACTTGTACATTATCTATGCTGTAGATTTGGGAGCTCCTTGAGGGAAGAAACAATTTTTTTTGGTCATTCTTTATTTCTCTAATACTTAGCCCAGTGCTTGGCATAATACATGCTTGTGGATCAGTTGACTGACCACCTTAAAAATCTGTACGGAGTGGACACTTAGTATGGCTGAAGTTTTTATGGATTTATAAAACTGGAAATTTAGGAAACTGCAAAAGAAGATGGCAGCAGTATTTCTATTTGGCTCCATTCCTTATTTTTGTTTTAATAAAATTTGCTGGCACATAGATGGTTTTTATTGGATAAGACCTAATGATTTTACTCAGCTGTCTTATATTGTTTTATTTAATGTCTGATGGTTGGAATTTAGTTATGGATTTACTTTTTTGCTTTGATCATCAGAACAAATTAGGCTAACTACAGCAATTGACTTTCATTATAATCCTAAAGTTGCAAATACTGTTCATTATGAGAAATTAAACTGGTAGAAAAAAAGGATGCAGAATTCAAATTTACTAATAGAGGAAAAATAATAAATCTCATATTGAGCACTTTTCTATCTTTCTTTTGTCCTGAATTCTTGTTGATAATATAATTAGACGTGAAATCTTCTTTTTTTCTGTTCTTTATTTTTTTTATTCATTTGACAAATAGCTAATTATAGCTAATTTGGCTATCTTGTTTAGTGGGAAAAATTTAAAGCACCCATAATTGATATTACTATGTATAATATACCTTATACATTGATAACTTTTTGTAGGAAGAACACAGAAGTAAAGCATTAAATTTAATGGACAGAAAGTAGCTTAATCTACTATATTCTTCTTGGACTTTCTTTACTAGATAGTTTTGTCTAGTTAAATCAAGATACTTATCCAGATATAGTAATATCTAGTGATAACTATTAGAGCAACTTGGTGGTAATATTAAAATTTAGTGAAAGTTGGTATATTTAAAAGTGTTAATTTACTCATTTATTCAATAAACATTTAAAAAGACTTTTGTATATGCATAATAAGAGCAAAATAGCACTAAAAGTTTGTCTACTATATTTATTCTTAATAGAATGTGAGTCCTTTTGAGTATGTGATTACAATTCTTTCTTAGTCTTCTATTAACTTTCCCAGTCAGGAATTTGCAGAAAAGTTTTGCAAGTACTTGCCATTACCTTAGATATGGCATGACAGCAATGCCCTGATAATCAGGATTTGTGGGACTAATCATGACTGGGTTGCTGGGCAGGCTAGTGTTTTATTCTAGTTAGTGTTCTGGTTGGAGCAGATGTCTCTTGTCTCTGTATATCCCCAGAGATCATTCTTGGAGCTGATTCCCTGATCACCTACTTTCTTTTCTCCAAGAACTCTATGTCTGCTCTTGTTGCTTCTAAGATAGAGTTTCTTGTTTTCCTTGACTCAGAGCTGAAGAGAACAATTTTCTAAGGATTTACACTGTTAAAGGGAAACAATAAAAAGACTTTTCTCTAGCCCCACTGCCAATTCCATAGCAATGTTCTACCCCCAACTTCTTTCTCTTTTTTAATTAGTAATACTATAAGGGAAAAATGAAATTGTATCTGGATATCTTGTTTAAGCCTGTGGTCTCCAATGTAGATTTGACACCTTGGGAAACAATCTACTATTACTCTTTTATTGTTATTGTAGGATTTGGTCAAATAGGGATTCAAGGTATATGAAGCTAAGAGCAGTGTGTGGCTTCCTTGTGGAGGCTAACCTGAGGCTTCTAGTAACAGCAACTGAGACTTTCCATTCCCCTCTTATTCTAGTTTTCATATCAGCCCAGGGCTGTTCACACAATTAATAGAAGCACAGATGTTAAAGTGGAGATGATATGTGGTTTGTTGATTCTTTTCTCTTTCTCTGTGTCTCTGTCTCTCTCCATTTTCCCCCTTCCCCCTTTCTATCTTTGTAATCTTATTTTCTATTTCCATATAAACTTCTCTAATTCTTTACTGACTTTGAGGTATTTCCTTATTCTAATTCTGTATTTGTAACTGTGGCTTAGTGGTCTTAAGTAGAGCCTGGTCCAAATCTGAAAGAATGCCAGATGCTAGATCTTTATATATAACGACTGGAATAAGTTTTGGTTACATTTTAGCAGCTCAGTTTCCTTAAAAGGAATATCTAGTAACAAAAGAACAGATCTAATCCATCTGTAAGGAAAAACTTCTTATCAAAAAGAATTATCCAGAAGTGGGATGGAAAGTGTTGGGTTTCCCTTGGGGCTCTACAAGCAAAGATTCAGTAAATACTTGGGTATGTTGTTCTAAATTGAATATGTAATATAATTGCTAAGGTTTTGTGCTTTTGTTACATGACTATTCTTTCACTCATCTCCTTTCTTTCATATTCCCCATAGTGGCTTTTCCAAATTCTCTCTTTTTTCCCCCTCTTAATTACCCTTACTTTTCCTTATCTCAGCAAGTGACCTTACTTGCCACATTAATTGGAAGCAAATAATTTAGATCATCTGTCACAAATTTCCTTCATCTCTTCTGCTTCATACTTCCAATCTTCTCCTCTACATTTTCATCTTCTTTCCTCTAGTATCTTCTAAGAAGTAAATAGTTTTTCTATGACTGCTCTTGATCCCATGCCTTCCTCTTTCTTTCTGGAATGTATCATGTTCATTTCCAATCTTATCTGTCTTTTTGTGCTGGGTTTTTCCTTGCCACCTACAAAGATTCCCCCATCTGCATCTTTAAAAAATTATAAAAGGAAAAGGAATGAATTCTATCACTTAAACTATAATTTTCAGTCTCCTGTGTACTGTTTGAAAAACAACACCTCCTCTTACTGCCTTTTACTGCCTCCTTGCCCACTCACTTTTCAGTCCTTGATAAAATAACTTGCATTTCGTCAACTCTACAGGACCTATTCTCTGAATTTACCAGCCATCTCCTACTGAATCCAAATAGTCTTTTCTCACTCATATTTCTTGATTTTTCTGCAGCTTTTACTGCTATTACCTCCTCCTCCTCCTCCTCCTCCTAGCTTAGCTTTAGTGACCTTTTTTCCTTCTTTCTAATTGTATGACCCTTGCTTTGCATACTCCTTTGCTAGTGTTGCTCTAAACTTTGTCTCAATCTCCTTTTCTCTCTTATGGTGCTCTGGTTGTTTCGTTCAGTTAAATTTGAGTTGTCATTATCTAGGATTTCAGTTTGACTTTTAGAGTCCTTGACCTGTCCTGATGTTTATTCTGTAAACACTCTACATGGATATCCTATTAGGATACCCAACTTAGTCTGTTCATAACAGAGTAACCATACTTCCCCCAGACATCTTTTTATTAACTCAGTTTCATAACCAGAATCTTCCTTGATGCTTCCCTTTTCTTTGCTTCGTTTCCCTTACCCTCCCTCTTATCTTTTTCTTCTCTTTATCTCTCCAATACCTCATATAGAGCCTTGTATACAAAATGAATGTCATAAGTTAATATTGGATTTGGCACCAAGTGGGACTGTGCCCCTCTTCCTCCCCACCACCCAAAAATATCCAGTCCCAACTACCAAATTTCCTGCCAATTCTTATTTCTCCTGACTAGACACTAACCTCCTCTCACTTTATTAGATTCACAATCCCCATTCCTTTTGGATTTTAGGCGCATTACCCCCCTTCCTTGTGGTGGTGGACCATTTCCCGCTCCAGATTCTCTTTCCTGTAGTGCAGATACTCTGATGCCTCCTCAGTTTTCCTGGTCTTGACCACTGACTTGGAGTTAAACCCTGAAAACCTTGAGGTCTTTCCTCTATGCAGCAAAATCCTCCAGTATGTATATTGAGTCCTCCAGGTAGAGTATAATAAACTCCTGGAGAGTAGTTCTCATTTTTTTTCCCTGCTGATTTGTCCAGTACTTAGCACATGCTTGGAGCATAGTAACTGGATAATAAATGTTTATTGACTTGTTGACTTGCTAATATTTTAAGATTTTTAAATGTTCATTACATTTGTTACAATTTGCTCTCTGAGTTTGCAAATCCTTAGGTACTTAATTCATTTCAGTTCAACTGATGAACACATTTAAGGGACTATTATGTACATGACACATCCAAGGCACATTGAGTTCCAAAGACAAAAGAAAATCAAAAGGGTTTTTTTTTTGTCAGTATGGCACTCACATTTCTCCATTCTTTTTGTCCCCCCCCCATTAGTCCTAAAGCAAACTAACATTGATTGATGCTCAAGCTTTGTAAATATTCAGTATTAGCATAAATAATGAGAAGGCTTTATTTTCTGGGATGAGGAAAGATCATAAGGATCACTTGATTCATTGCTTAGAAAAACACTTCTTTTTCAAGCATATAAAAATATCCTCATTATTAATATCCTTGTGTTTATATTGAAGCTTAAAAGCTTCATGATTGCTTTTCAGGAAACCTTAAAACTGGATCTTTAGGAGACATGTTCCTCTTTAATCTTTTTTTCTAGTCCATCATACTTGACATTCCCAACACTTTCGTTTTTCAGGCTCAATTCAAGGAAGTGCTAAGAGGCCTGCTGTAAAGTTGTTAAGGGGAGATTAGCAGAGGTGAAGGAAGGACTGGGAAGGCTAGGTTTGAGGTGGAGAGTGAAGTTTTTGCTTTCTGCATCTGGGCTTTCAGTTTTCACTGGCATTTGGAAAGTATGGATGTGAATTTGCTGCCCATAGGAAACTAGGACCCACAGAGCCCCAGAAGATCCACGCAGCTGCTGCTGCTGGTAGAACCTAAAGAGTCTCCTGTCTTCTCTATCTCCTGGCAGGATGTGATATCACTTAACTGCACCTGTGTAAGACCTATCCTCAAGGTCTGTCAAGGCCCATTAGGTCCTGCCTGCAGAGACTTAAACAGTGGGATTACTTTGTTTACATGCCTTCGATTATTTTTACAAAAACAAAAAAAAGTTTGCCAGGAAAATGCATGTGTTGTAGAAAAGTTTTCTTTCAGTGATGGATATTGATAATTTGCAGGTAACTAGCTCTTTGGTTAATGGAGCAGTTATGTTTCTGAAAAGGTTTGTTTAAATAAAATCATGATGATTTATATTTTATTTTATCAGTTTACAGTTTCCAATTCTTATCCAGATTTTCTGTCATATAGTAAAATATTTACAGCCAAACAATTAAATAGGTTACTTTGAAAGTAAATTTTCTTTTTTTTTTTTACTTAAAAGTTCCCTTTGATTATACTGAATTCAATAATACTTTTTTAGACATTAGTAGCTTTTTCCGGGAACTATTTGGTTATGATAATTTCATTTGTTTATGTAACACATATCGTATAGAATAAGATTTCATACTTTTCTACAATGCAAAAAAACCCCAAGTAGCTTTCTTATTTATGGACTGTATATGCTTATTATCAAACTGCTAATTTAATTCAGATTATTCTTGAAAGCCAAAATATGTAAATAACTTAAATACTTTTACAGAAGTATGAAACTAATTTATCTAGAGGAAATGCAATTATCATTTGTGTTACTCCTGTTGAGGAAAGAAAACAATCATCAGGATTGCAAATACATAATAATAATAAAAAAACATTATGCAAAGATATACCATTTATATACTTAACTTTTGGTCTCAGCAACCACTTAATTTCATTTATAAGTAGATTCTTAAACATACATGCTCTTAAATTTTCCATCTTTTTTGGTACTACTGCCAGACTCAATATTCTCAGATAAATACTTAGTACAAAATTTAACAAACAAAAAACCCTTTTCTTCAACATTATGCACATTTCCTACATTTATAAATAAAAGAAATTCATGTGTATGCTGTTAACCAAATCAATAGTATGGCATTTCCCTGATTTACAGTTTAATTAAGAAGACTGCATTGGACTAGTTGAAGTAGAATCTTCCAAACAATTTTAAAAGCAAAAATAATTGTTATGGTATTTCATCTACTATTCTTTATAAATACAATATTTTTCAAAAGAATACCTTATTTTGGTTGAATCATCAGCAACAATGACAACAAAAGGTGCCCTACTGTTTTTCTAATTATAGAAAGGTGATTAATTTACAGAGACTGAAAGTCAAGAGTAGACACGGTAGACTTGATGGGCTCGTAGTTACTTACAATGCATATTATGACATCACTTATTTAAAAGTTTTCTGTATTCAGCTTAGAAGGTGCTTCTTCCCAAGAAATTGAACTTTTCTGTTAAATGCACTTGATTGAATGGGTAAATTTGGTTCATAAAATGGATTCATTGCAAACTTTATATATAAATCATAGACATCACTAAAGAAGTTCTTTATTCCATCTTCTTGCCTTAAGTCATGAAGCATAATAAATCTCATATGGCCTGCAGTAACAGAAGCAGAAACAAACCACTCATTGAATTTGTCCACAGTTTCAGGTACATGTTAGACAGCCACATATTTTCATCTACTAGGTCGAGGGCTGCAAGACTATGAACTGGTTTAGATGATGATGATGATGATCATCCTTAGATTCTACTTTTCCTGCTGGTAAAAATTCCATTTCAAAAACTGGATTATTATGATGGCCTACAATTACAAAGTAGAAGCTTCCAGACATTGTCTTCAATGTACAGATCCTGTAGTCAGGACTCACAGACACCACCAGTGAAACAATCAGGCTCTACCTAGAACCTGAAAGTAAATTTTCTAATAAGAATCTCTCCCTTGAAATTTGGATTTTTGTATATGGTCTTATCTTAACACAGGGCACCATTATAAGGGGCAGTCACTTCTACCATTAATTGAACACCAGAGAAAGGTTTTTTTTGGAGAGAAGATTCTGAGCCCCCAGAATTGGGATCAGAGTATCAAGCTTGAAATTCCAGCTCTCTGCCATTGTTCCCTGTGTGATTTCCAGAAGCTGCTTTACCTCCCTAGGTCTGTTTCCTTAACTGTAAAATAAAAGGGATGGATGAGATGATCTGTACAGTCCCTTTCAACCCTAAGTCTCTGCCCAGAGGTTCTGGCTACTTCATGTCACAATGTATTTGTAAAGGACTTATACATTTTTACAGTTTCTTTGAAATTTCCAGGTGCATAGATTTAGAGCTTGAAAGATTTAGAGCTGGAAGGGACCCCAGGGACCACTTAGACCAACCCCTTCGTTTCATGAATGAGGAAACAAGCCAATGATGACTCAATGACTTTTTTCAGATTCTATAGGTGATATCAGAGGTAGGATAAGGTGTTGACTTAAAATATTTCTTCACTTATTATGTTAATATAGACTTAAAAATTGCTTATTTGATTGTAATTTAATTTAATCCTTCTTGTCTTAACAGTTATGAATGCAGGAATGAGGAAATACTTTCTACAAGCCAATGATCAGCAAGACTTAGTTGAGTGGGTGAATGTTTTGAACAAAGCTATAAAAATAACAGTAAGTATTCTTGTTCTTTCTTAAATATCTAGATCTATGGAAAAATTATTTACTAATCTTTATTAAAGTGCTATTTTATTTCCCAAAACAGTGTTTCCTTTGAAAATCATTAACTGTTGAAATATATTTTATAAACCCCCTTGTATTCTCTGGTTACCATCTGAAAAGTAAATAATTTTAATATTTATATGAAAAACCATTTATCCTAACAATAAGTTAATATAACTCGAGCTTTTCTCAGAGGTTAAACTGCATTTTTGTCTTGCGCTAGAACAGCTTGTTACCACATGACAGCAAACACCCACACATGGCATCTGATCTCGACATGAAGCACAAGTTATTTTTAGGGTTTTTTTTTCCTCTGTGTAATTTCGTGGCCTGATTCAGAAGTACATATTCTTCGAAGAGTTCAGCTGACCCCACAGGGCAGATTGTCTCTTAGGATCTGTTTACTCTTTTCTTTTTTTTATTAGGAAAATAATTTCTAGTAACTGTTTCTGTGTAGCTTCATTTGTGCAGTTTGTCATGTTAAAGTCCTGGTTTCTGTCACCTTTCCTACTCCTTAGACTAGAATGTTTGATATTTTCCAATTCATAGTTTGTAGTAGGTATAATAATATTTTAAATATGATTGAATAGGTATTACTATCAGTTTGCTTATAGATTTCTCTTTCTTATGTTCAAAACTCTTTTTTAGCTCTTAAGAAGTATTTAATAATAATTAATATTGATGTTTTTGCTTGTTTCCATTTAGAAAAGATTAATATAAAGCATGGGACAGCTAAGGGGGT
The DNA here is from genome assembly GCF_037893015.1 of Macrotis lagotis. Taxonomy (NCBI): domain Eukaryota; kingdom Metazoa; phylum Chordata; class Mammalia; order Peramelemorphia; family Peramelidae; genus Macrotis; species Macrotis lagotis. The sequence goes on along the minus strand of NC_133661.1, from coordinate 89,107,030 downwards.
GCAATGAATAGAGTGCTGGACTTGGAGTCAGCAAGACTCATCTTCCTCAGTTCAAATCTGGCTTTAGACAACTTACTATCTGTGTGATTCTTGGCAGATCACTTAACCCTGTTTGCTGGGTTGAAAAATTCTTAAATAACGAACAACAAAATATAAAGCTTAGGAAACTTAGGGAAGTGATTTTGATTAGATTAAAATGCCTATTTCAGAAATATATACTTTTAGGTAAATTATTTGACAGTGTTTAGCATAAAATAACTTTTTAATGCAAAGTTAACCTAGAACAATTAGACTGGTTTTATTACTGTAGTGGAACTATGTATTAAGAAATTGTGTATATTTTTAATCAGTTTTATTTTGTTAACATTGTTTCTTTTAAAACAAGACACATAATAAACCTTGTAACTCTTTATTTCACATTTTGCTTATATATATGTATATATGTATGAAGGGAGAGAGTGGAAGAATATAATTTGGGCCTATAAATGTATTGAATAATAAAATGTATAAAATAAAACTTTGCTTATAAGAATATCAGTCTCTCAAAATAAGAAGTTCATTTTTTGTCGCTACTTGTGGATTAAAATAGTATGCACAGTTTAACTGACTTTGGAATTTACTTTTTTATGGGAAAATTCCAAATAATTTTAGCAGTGTAGCATTTTACTTTTTCAGTGATCTGCAGAGTATTGTGTGGTATAAATGTTGAAATTTTTTTCAAGACTTAAAATTACATTTGTTTTGGAAGTGTGTGTTTAAGGAAAGGGAAAGGGAATAGTTGATTGTTTAACCATATTTTAATTACAGTGTCTTGCCATGCTAATGGTCTGTCCACCTACATAGCTGCCTGGTGTCTTTTCTTAGTTACTTTATGTAGGCCTGTGTGAATGCTTGTGGGTAGTTACATTTTTTTAAAATTTCTTTCCTCTTTATAAAATATGTAAGAAAATAAGTGACCTAAACTTGCCTTGAAATTATAAACCACAAGAATTTTAAAAGATCAAATTTTAAAGTAAATTTACTTTTAGCTAACTCTTCTTATATCTGTGATTATCTTTTAGGTGGATCATTTGCAAATTTCATCAATTTCACACCAATCAAAAAAATTTTTTTTTACTATAGATTTTAATCTACTTCTTAAAAATCTGACAATAAAACTTTAAAAACTACTGTCATTGTCATACTTTTGCAGAAACAAAGACAAAAAAAACCTAATTTTTTGCAGAACCTAGTTCTGTTCTCTGTGATTGCAGGTGAAAGATGTGATTCCTTACTTGAAGGGTTTTTCAAAGGTGATATTATGTGAAGCACCTAGCTAGCCTGAAAGTGCAGTGCAAGCTGAGGTTCTTGCAGGTAACTAGCCTGCAACAGTACCTGGCCCTCCTTGTCCTTATTCAAGGCCTGTTTTTCTGCACGGTGGGTGGCAAGCCTACATCTCTCTTAGAAACATGACCAACCTGGGGTGTGAATATTGGAGGGCTTTGATTGTGCTGTAGTGATTTTGGTTCTTGATTTTTAGGCTGTATCATATGCAGTAAGCTATTTCTAAACAAATCTTTTTAATAATATTCAAAAGTCATTAGACCTGCAAATCTTTCTTTCAAAGTATAGATCCCTTCTGCTCTAAATCTAGGATTCTAAAATCTTTCCCTGCCCTTTCCCTGTTTTTTGTTGTTTATTTGCTTTCGTCATGTTTGACCCCATTTGGAGTTTTCTTGGTAGAGAAACTAGAGGGGTTTGCTATTTCCTTCTATTTCATTTTATAGATGAGGAATTGAGGCAAACAGGGTGAAATGACTTGTTCAGGTTACAGAGCTAGTAAGTATCTGAGGCCAGATTTAAACTTAGACCCCTTGGACTCCAAGGCCCATCTATCCATTTCTATCCACTCTATCCATTGTACCAGCTAGGTGCCTCAACAATGCTAATTGGTTGCAAGAAAATATGACATCAGGTGAAAGAACTTTAGTGGAAATGGGTCAGAGATATTAGTTACATAGAGACAATGTTATAAATATAACTATTATGGCAGTTTCATAACTTTATAGTATATATTATGCAGTATCTATCTCTATATATCTGTATATGTATATATATGTGTATATATATATATATATATATATATATATATATATGAAGAGAGAGAGAAAGATAGAGAAATGACTTTAATCAGAAACCTTATTGATTAGGGCTGACTTTTTGATACATAGGGTACATGTTTAGTATAATTTCTTTTTTCCAGTCTTTAATTTCTGCTGTTTACTATATCTCATGGTAAGGAGTTGGATTGGAATAGGAGTGTTAACGAAATAATTCTCAATAAGGTTATTTTCTCATTTTTATTAAAGAAATGTTAGTTTATTATATGCCTATTTTAATGAATGATTTTCTGATATTGAAGCATAGTGGGGCAGCTAGGTGGCACAGCAGATAGAGCCTTGGTCCTGGAGTCAGGAGGACTTGATTTCAAATCCAGCTTCAGACACTTAATACTTACTTAGCTGTAACTTAACTCCATTGCCTTGCAAAAACAAAAAAAAAAGACTGAAGCATAGTCAGAAATAATGTCATTGATATATATATATATATATATATATATATATATATATATATCTCCCCTTATGTGTTAAAATGATCAAAACTAGTTTATTCTTACTATAAATTTCATATAAGACTTGCCATGGAAATTGGGTTTTATTTAATATAAGATTTTTATAATATGGACCTATAAGATGCATTGGGATGAGGCCATTGTTTCTTTATTGTAACATAGTTTTACTATGGATAAAGGGGAAATAAACCAAAATGAAGTCTATAAGATACCAAATATTTAAAGATATTAAATGTTTTCTGCAGTGGGGGAAACTCCTTTCTAAATCAGGTATTCAAATCTAGAGTACATGTCTACTTTCAACATAGGTTTATTCATCTTGCCTCTTAATAAATTTGTTTATCTACTAGATTTAAATAGTTTTTTTCTGGGATAGAGTTTTGCTAATTCCATTTTTTGTTCTCATTAGATAAGTTTCCCATTCTTCTGGCCCTATTGTCAGAAAGACCTGAGTTCAAATTTAGCTTCAGACACTTAATAATTACCCAGCCGTTTAACCTTGGGCAAGTCATTGCCCTCATTGCCTTGCTAAAACAAAAAATAAGTTAAAAAAAGAGAGGTTACAGAACATATAATTAAAAAGAAATTGTTCAGGTTTATATCAATGAAAATAAAATGAAGTAAAGCATTATCTAGCAACAGGATACTCATTTTCAAAAGAACTCTATGAGGTTCAGTTTCTTAGAATTATTGCAAATTGTTCTTTGGACCCAAGCATCTTTTCCAGCAAAACTGTTGGTACATTTTGTTTTTATAATTAAAATTATTGTACTGTGACACCTGGAGGAACAGAACTTTTGCTGATTTTTTTGTTTCCTTAGGTGTTAAACAAGTGGGTTTATTTATTCAAGTTGCAATATTTCTTTTATCTCACTGTAATATGAAGCTTTCATTGAAACTATCTTAATGTGCATCTTTAGGTAATGCTGAAAAAATTGAAATGGTAAAGTTGATTTTATCTAAACTGTTTTACTTGCAAATTGACCTTTAAAAGGAATTTCTACAAACAGATTTATTGAATTGTGCAAACCTTTCTTTAAACCACTAATACTTATTTAAAAGTCCATAAAAACATTTTGGGTACCAGCCTAAGCCTCTGCTCCAGTCATTGGGTCCTGTGCTTTCCTCAGCCTTAGCCACATTTGCCTGTGTAAATCTTCCTCTCCATCAGGACCCCTACCAAATGACCCTCTCTCCCATGAAATCTTCTGTTTTCTTATTTTGTCAGTCAAAAAAAGCAACCATAACATGTTGTCTCAAATATATTAGTGTGGTTTTAAGCTTAACTAATTTAAGCAGTATAGATATTACAAACTTAGAAAAAAATTTAAAAGTTTAATTATTTAAAATGTTAAAATATTGATGTTTCTTATTATAATTCAACATAACACTGATGCAGAGAACCATGGGCATAGGGAGTGTTGAGGTCCATTGGAGTCAAATTTTGTAGATCTTTTGGTTGCACTATTAAGGAAATCTTCCTTCTTCCTTTATCCCTCTGTTAAAATACTCCTTCAATCTAATCTAGGCCATGGCTTGACCTTCATTCTGATCTAGATTATGTCCTCTTTTGGTTGGGGCAGCTAAGTTGTGCGGGCACTGGAAACAATATCTGAGACCACCCATACTGGAATCTGAGATCCTTCAACCCTCCCCAAAAGGCAAACTCTCCAATGTGGGACTTGGACCCTTCCCAGGTCACCATCTCTTCCCATGAACCCTGAGCCAGAATTTAAGGGATTTCTGGAGATACTCAGCTTTCTTTGTTTCCTAACTTCTGTTGAACCTGGCAGCTGGCCTGCTTTAGATTAATTAGCAATCCATGTGACTTTTCCTTAATGTCTTCTTAACTTGCTATTACTTTCTTTTGTGTTGTGACTTCTTTTAATAAATCTCTATTTTCTTTTTATACCTGCATTCCCAGGTCAGAGAATGTTTCTTCACAGTGGAAAATCAAACAAAATGAGCAACAACACCATTGTGTATCTCACATTTGTATAACCTATTTTTTGTTTGTCTGTTTTTGCAAGGCAATGGGGTTAAGTGACTTGCCCAAGGTCACACAGCTATTAAGTGTCTGAGGTCAGATTTGAACTCCAGTGCTCTATCCACTGCACCACCTAGCTGCCCCTATATATATCTATTTATCAAAGGCAGTGATATCTATCTGTCTGTCTACCTATCTATGTATCTATAAATAGATATATAAATGTCTATATTTTTATACATCATGCTAGTTGATTTTAGAACTGTAAAATCTTTCATCAACTCCTGTTCAGTGATTAAAAGGATTGTCCAAAGAATGAGGTTTTGGTGCCTAAAACAGATTTGACAAGATCCCACAAGAAAAGTCTAATGGAGTTAGGTCGGGAGACAGGCCAATTTCAGATAATGTCATCTAGAACTATCACATGCACGATGTAATGACAGAGCATTCTGTCTTTTTAAAATAAAATTAGACATATATTATTTAAAATTCATAGAAATAATAAGTGTTAAATAGCCAAAATTTTAGGTGATTTTTTGGGGGGTAAGTTTATAGCATATATACTGTTGAAGTTTTAAAGCTTAAAATTTCACTAAGCCTTTTGGGATACCCTAAATATTATTATTATATAACATATATATTTATATATATATATGTATATATATATATATATATATAAACTGAATTTTTTTTATTTTAAAAATATAAATGTAAAAATGTTATCTCTGTCATATATTTTCTAACCACAAAGAATAGAGAAAAATTCCTGATATCTCTTCCTGTGTCAACTTTTAGGAATAAACTCTACTGATCATAAACTTTTCATAGTGATACAGAAATTATGGAATTAGATTCTAGAAAGTTTATTAGCTCAATATGAGGAAGGGAAAAAAATCAAAGTTTCATATAATGCTTTATCAGGCATACATGTTATTTTCTAGCATATTTGTGCAACTGTATTTCTTACAGAATAGGTTAATAATTCTGTGAGGGCTCAGGGTTGCATCTTATCTTGGAATCTACCTAAGCACCTAGAGCAGTAACATTCGAGTGTTAAAACTTTTGAGCAGATTCTGGTGGCATTTTGCTAGATTCCCCCACTTTAGCTTGTAATTGCTCCATTTCATGAGACTTAGCTACCTCTGCCTCATACTCAGTTGGGGGAATTTGGCTTCACTATCTTCTTTTGTACTTGAACCTGGATGAACTCTGAATATCCCTGCTAACATGCACATGCTTGTCATTTGTGGCTTATATGGTAGTTGTGTTTACTTGAGATTCTGTTACTAGAAGTGGTCCTACAAAATACTAAATACAGAACAAACATATTCAGTATCTGCAAATTTGTTGGGATTTTCATTACTGCTTTTACTATGATAATTTTGGTCCAATCTAAAAATGAATTTCATGCTCATTGTAAATATTTCATTTATCTGCCTTGCCTCAATTCTTTTTTTTTTTAGATTTTTTCAAGGCAATGGGGTTAAGTGGCTTGCCCAAGGCCACACAGCTAGGTAATTATTAAGTGTCTAAGGTCGGATTTGAACCCAGGTACTCCTGACTCCAAGGCTGGTGCTCTATCCACTGTGCCACCTAGCTGTCCCTCAATTCTTAATAAGAATGTTTTTAAGGTCCTTTTTTTTATTTTAGTTTTTGCAAGGCAATGGGGTTAAGTGGCTTGCTAAGGCCACATAGCTAGGTAATAAGAGTCTGAGGTTATATTTGAACTCAGGTACTCCTGACTCCAGGGCCAGTGCTCTATCTATTGCACCACCTAGCTGCCTTAAGGTGCATTTTTTAAAAAAGAAACATCAATATTTTACATTATTCCATCTTACTCCACCCCCCTCATCCAAAAGACTTGTGGAGTAAGTTCCTCTAAAATATTCTATAATGTTGAATATACCTTTTTGTGTATTTTGATCATCTTAAAATGCTTAATAATAATAATAATAATTAAATGATTGATAGCATTGGCCCTTTAAAGTTTGTAAAACACTTTACTAATTTCATCACTTCCTCACACCAACTCTAGGAAATATATGCTAAATTTGTTCTCAGTTTTCAGATGAGAAATTACTTGATTAAATTACTTGATTTATCTAGCATCTGAGGTTGTATTTGAACTAAGTCTTCCTGACTAGGTCCACTGAATCACCTAGGCATCACCAAGAATCCCTGATTTTTAGGAATGAGGCGAAATCATAGACTCTGTGCCTTTTCAAATAATTGTCACCAATTGCTCAGAAAAAAAAATAATTTGTTGACCAGCCTTTTACTGTTGAATATCTCAGAAGAGTTTATTGAGGATTATCTTTCAAGAATAGGCACTTAGTTGATTTACAGTTGAACTTGTATTCTGCTGGCATACTTTGAGAACCCCAGATTACTTGCATTTTATGATGTGAAGGGCTTGCCTGAAAGAAAATGTGTTACTAATTAAAAATTCTAGCTTGAAAATGTTTTTATAATAACTTAATTAGTTTTTTAATTTTTTTTTTTTTTTTAGGTACCAAAGCAATCAGATCCACAGTCTCATTCTGATAGCTTAACTCGCCAAGTTGAAACTCCAGGTGGAAAAAAGCAAGTGTCTTACAGGACAGAAATCGTGGGTGGTGTGCCTATTATAACACCAACTCAGGTAAATAGCCTGAAACCAATCACAATTTTTCTTCTCTGTGACTTTTTAGTTTCTGAATTCACTTTATAATGCTAATATAAAATTATCTAATTCTTCCTCATCTTATTAAAAGATTGCTGATTATATTGAGATTTTTCTTTTTTAACCTGTTTTTCTGAAGAAAAAGTAATTTCAGTGGTTTTAAATGAAGAAAATATATGAAAGCCCTGAACTTCATTTCTGACAGCCTTAATTGTCCTTAATCAAGAAATTTCATCTCCTCTAAATGTCACCTAAAAGATATTGGGAACTGTGTTTTTTGAAATGATTGAAAAAGACTTATTTTGATGTACATTTTAAGTGATTAGTGGTTCTAATAGTTGGATATTTGTTGTATATTTTATTGGTATACATACTTAATGATCTTTTTTATTACCTAGATGTTTGTTATATTATTTCATATCTGTTTTGAATATTTTCTTGAAATTCCATCCAGTAATTTAAAGTCTTTATTTAGCTTAATGGCATATAACTTGCTTTAGAGCTCAAGTAGAATTTTAGCAGTAGAGAAATCCTAGATTTAGAAAGGTTACTTGGCCTGGAAAGTTAATATTTTAATATTCTTTCATGATCTATAACCAAAAAAGGATGAAAATGTCATTTATTCTTCAGTGACATGAAACTTTGGAAAATCAGTAATAACTTAAATTTTATTACATACTGGATTTTTCAATCTTTGGTAGGGGAGAGAGAGTGACTGAGAGAATTCTTATTAAATGTATCTTCCCCAGGATCTGAACCAGACCAGGTCAACATTATGTGAACTCTTTTATAGAAGTTAATATAATCTTACAGATTTAAAGATGCAGTTAAACAAAGCTTCTAACAACGTTACACTTTGTCATGCTTTAAAGTGAGGGGAAATCTTATGTTAGGAAATTTGAGTACTTCTTGAACATTTTATTCTTTCTTTTATTTTTAGGGTTTTATTTGGTTTTGTTTTGTTTTTGCAAGGCAATGGGGTTAACTGGCTTGCCCAAGGCCACATTTGAACTCAGGTACTCTTTACTCCAGGACTGGTGCACTATCCACTGCACCACCTAGCCACCCTGTGAATGTTTTATTCTTGAATAGAATTGAGAATTTTTTTTTTTTTTAGTTTTGGCAAGGCAAATGGGGGTTTAAGTGGCTTGCCCAAGGCCACACAGCTAAGTAACTATTAAGTATCTGAGACTGGATTTGAACCCAGGTACTCCTGACTCCAGGTCCGGTGCTTTATCCACTGTGCCACCTAGCTGCCCAGAATTGAGAATTTTTGATGTATATCAATTATAATTCTTTGGAATCTGTGGCAAAGCTTTTAAAAAGTCCAAACTAATTTCCTCTTTGCCATTTTTAAATGATAACTGACTGTAATTGAATATATAAAGTGGGTAAATTTTGTTTTTTGTTTCTTTTCCATAAGGAGGTAAGAAAGGAACTAGATAAAGAGATGAGAAATGTTTAAGTAATTCAAGTGATTGGGTTATATTTGAATGATAATGAACTCTTTGGAGCAAGAAATATATTAGGAACCTTTGAGAAGGACTTAAGATTCCCCTTTAGGTAATAATATTCCTTGGTATAGATTAACTGGGAAAAATCTTAACCTAAATCTTATATACATCTAAATGAAACTGAGATGAGATTTAAAGAATGTTCCATTGCATTAAAAATATTAAAGATACTTTTGTACCAATAAGTAAGAGTAGTCAGAAAAATTCACTCCCTTATCTTTTGTTCTTTTTTAGAAAGAAGAAGTAAATGAATCTGGTGATGGTATTGACAGGAATAATTTGAAACGGTCACAAAGCCATCTTCCTTACTTTACTCCTAAACCACCGCCAGATAATGCAGTTATCAAAGCTGGTTATTGTGTTAAACAGGGGGCAGTGGTAAGTAAGTAATTGCAGTCAAGTAACTTGCTCTAAATAAAAGTGGTAGTCCAAATTAATATTCTTTATGCCAATAAAAAATCACTTTATACTGTCATCTAAGTTCTTTTTTTTAAAGTTGAACAGAATTTGTCACATTTACCTTTCTGATTTAAAAGACAAGACTCAAATAGAAGTGCAGAGAGGAAGCAGGAAACCCTGTAGGTGTTGTGGTCTTTTTTGGTTGTTGGGAAGGCACAAGGGAGGAGAGTATTTTCTTTGGGTCAGTGTTTGTGGTCTCAGGAGGCTGAATGAAAGGAAGCTGAGGACCACAGACACTGAAGAGAGAGCCTCTTTCAAAAATCTGTCTAGTTCTAAGTGGAAATTTTTTTCCCCAAGGCGAATGGGGTTAAGTGGCTTGCCCAAGGCCACATAGCTAGGTAATTATTAAGTGTCTGAGGCCGGATTTGAACCCAGGTCCTACTGACTCCAGGGCCTGTGCTCTACCCACTGTGCCACCTATCCGCCCCTCTAAGTGGAATTTTTTAAAGTAAAATTTTAATATGCTTTGTGGGACTTTAATTGTTTTGGGTTTCTTTTTTACTTATAATATGAAGAACTTAATGGCAAAGTTTAAACAATACATTACATATTTTCTTTGTTTGGCTCAAAAATATTCTTATTATATTCTTTTGAGATAATTATTGAGATTGTTTTTGTCCGCAGTCAATCAGAATGAAAGGGTGCAGGTGAAATAAGTTTAGTATGATTTTATTTTTAAAAATTTACTTGTCATTTCCATTTTAACTCTGTCTGTCTTACATGGTCATGAATAGCCTGGATCCAGCTCAGCTCCATTCATCAAACTTATAGGCACTTAGGTTGGTGCACTGAATAGAATGTTAGACTTGCTGTCTCCAAGACCTGAGTTCAGTGTTCTGCCTCTGATACCCTGGGCCAGTCTCTTAACTCACCAGCCTCAGTTTTTTCATTTGTAAAGTGAGGTTAATAAGAGTACCTCCTTTACTGGGATTGTGGTAAGAAATAAGGTAATCTAAAAGCTTGGCCATCCTTAAAGCAATTTGCAAATGCTAACTTTTATTAGTCATTCACTGAACATTTATCAAGTATTTCCTGTGAGTCAAGGATACAAAGAAAGGTAAAAGAGAGTTCCTGACAGTTCAAACCAGACAACAGAGGGAAGGCACTAACATCAAGAAGGATTGTCTTGATTATCTATCTAAAAGAGCTTTTTTAGAAGTTGGAATTTTAGCTGGGGCTAAAGGAAGCCAGGCAAGCCAGATTAGGAGGAAGGGAGGCATGAGGGAACTGTCAGTGAAAATACTCAGGTCAGGAGATGAAGATAGCAGGAAGGACTGTGCCCTTAAATAGGAGAATGCATGGTAGGGGATGAAGTATAAAAAGATGGAAAGAGAGGGACAGGGACTGGGTGAGGTAGGTTTTGAAGGACTTTAGAGACCAAACAGAGGATTTTATATTTGTTCTTGGTAGCAATAGGTAGCCTTTGGAGCAGAGAACATGACATAGTTAGACCTAATCTTAGAAAGATACTCTGAAGTTAAGTGAGAGATAACTCCAATGGGATGAGGCTTGATGCAGGGAGATGGACCAGAAGGCATTAGGTAAGGAGGTAAGGACTACCTGTACCAGAATGATAGCAGTATTAGAGAGAATTTTCTGTGTAAAAATCAAGATATGACATGGACACAGATTGGATATGAGGAGCCTTGGGGGCCTGTAAAGATGGTAATGCTCTCTAAGGTAGAGAAGGTAGGAGGAGGGGAGGAATTGGGGGGAAAGGGGCAAGAGTTTAAGTTTTTGGACATGTGATTTAAGATGTCCTTGAGACATCCAGTTCAAGATTCTCAGTAGACAGTTGTAGATGGAAACCTGGGGATCATCAGGGTTTACAGTTGGATTTGTAGATTTGAGAATCATTTGCTTAGAGATGATAATTGAATCCATGTGACTGATGAGATCACAAAGTGAAATAACGAAGAGTAATAAGGGGACCTATGACAGAGCTCTAGGGGATACAGTTGGTTAGTGGTAATGACTTAGATGAAGATCCAGTCAAGGAGATCTAGAAGGAACAGTTGAAGATAAGTGATTAGGAATGATAGAACAAACTCTTGGAAAATATAGGATGAAATGGGGGGGGGGGGTCACTGTGCATGAAAAATGATTGGCCTTGGCAAGGAGAAGGGCCACCTCTTTCTGTGAGTGTAAAGGAGGACATAATAGTAGAAGGTATCTGTTATTTGCTATGGGGAAGGGAGAAGACAGAACTCTTGGTGAATGGCCTCATTTTTTTTCCCCAGTGAAATGTGGGTCAGGATTGTTAACTGTGAGGAAAGAGGGACATGGGGTTTGAAGAAGTAGGGCCCAGTTCAGATTATGTTATATGAATTTGTGAAGGATCTAGTTATCATGGCTCATGATTTTCACTCATGTTTGAGTTGGAAATGAAGACTACAGATTATGGGAATAATCTAGGACTGCTTGGAAAGACAACATAGATGATAAGATATGGAGACAGAGCACTTAGGACAGAGAGTGGCGAAGAGTTGAACTAACACATTAAGAGATTCAAATGAGAAAGGGAGGAGAGTATAGCCAGTGGAGGGGTGATGGCTTGAGAAGTTGAGGGATTGAAGGTCATGGTGTAAAGGAAGAACGCAGGGCAGAGGGAGAGGTGGAGTAGCCACAGACTGAGATAGGAAATGTCAGTTCATGAATGTGAAGTGGTGTATTTGTGGGTGATGATCAGAGCTATGACCATTCTGTAGCTGAGGTGGTCTATAGAAGTATGTCATGTGAGGTCTGGTGTTTGAGTTATCAGTACATAAGTTAGAGTCCTCAGGTGTGAGGGTTGGGGAGGAGACAAGATACTGTGAATCAGTCCCTTATTGAATAAAGGAGAGAGAGAGAGAGGTAGTTATGAATTGAGAACCTCAAAGGAGGAAAAGTTACTGAGAAATGATGGTAAAGGGAGAACCTGGAAATGCCAGTGGGGACCAAGGGACATTCTAATAGAAGAAATGAGTGAACGTGCATCTAATGCTGGAATGGGAAGCATCAGAAAGGGAGTGCAATCTTAGAGAGCACCATGAAAGGAGTTGGAAAGGAAGAGATTAAAGATAAAAGCAAATTTGTTGCCTATGTAGCAGGCATTTCAGAGGGCACATTGGAAATGGTTAGTAGCCCTGGAGAGGGAGAATTGGATTGAGACAGATAGGAATGAGGGAGTATAAAGTAGAAGTTGGAGAACAGGGTTTGAATAATGGAATCTGGGGAGTTCAGGATCACTATGATAGGGAAGTTATGATGTGGTAGAAACTTTTTACTAGTTGATGAATGATTTCAAGTCTGTTACCAGCATCACTATGGGTTTCACGTGTAGGCACTAAGAGAAGGAACTAGTGGTGATAGCTAATGATCTGACCCTTCTTTCCTTTCTCTGCAATAGGACTAGGAATAATTGAAATTTGATTATACCTAGTACAGGGTGCTAGGTATAGGGAGATTTTGGAAAAAACATTAAGGTCCTTGACATGTAATCTAGGTAGATTCATATTTCAGATGGAAAACCTGAAGACCCAGTAATATATGGTGAGGGAGGAGAAGGTGAAAGGGGATCTCCTTATTAAAGTTTGGAAGGCCCATCAGTTCACTTATCTCTAGTCTAAAGCCATTTGTATCACAAGAATTGAAAACCTGAATCTTCTACTTTTCTGAGTTTTATTAAAACCTTAGACTGGAGTAACAGGAAAGATATCATTTGTATTTAAGTGAGAATAAAGAAGTTTTTCAGCCTTTGGCATTTTTGACTTTTGTATTCATGTTAGAATAATTAAATAACCATCACCTTTTGACATTCTTAGAAACAGAAGTCTTACTGTTTCTTTTTATCTTTGGTAGATGAAGAACTGGAAGCGAAGATACTTTCAATTGGATGAAAATACAATAGGTTACTTCAAATCTGAACTGGTATGTTTCTCCGTCACAGAGTTTGATGAAAAAGTAAATATTTAGCACTGGCATTCCTGACCATGGCCCTTTGGAGAGGAGTCTGTGGATAGAATTCATAAGGTCTGCAAATTTAACTTTGCTGCATTTTAAACATTATTCTGAAAAGGGATCTGTAGGTGTCATAACTTTGCAGAGAGGGTCTATGGGCATAAAAACAGTTTAAAAAATATTTAGAAAGAGAGAAGTAGTTTGGCAAGGTGGAAGAGTCAGTCTTGAATCCTAGAAGAGTTGGATTTAAATCCTGTTTTAATACATACTAGCTGTATGAGCTTAAGCAAGTTCTAACCTCTCAGTGCTCTAGACAAGAGGTGTCAACTCTTGCCATATTAAAATGTAATTGGGAAATGTTAAATAAAATAAAAATACAATTCAACATAGATAATGTTACTGTGTGGTGGTCCGTTTGGGCTAGCAGCTATTCTTTTAGTTTGACATCTCTTTTCTAGATGAGTTGCAAAGATGGTACCAGCTTCCCTCTGGGAGAGGGCATTGTATCTCCCAAAATTTCCTTGTACTTATGAATTTATAGAGCCAGTCCTTATCCCTGTCTCTGTATTGTATTGAGCAAACTTCTGATTTCTTGTGCTTGCTTGGCCTTATAAATAATAGATTCAAAGTCTTTGATAGATGCCACTTTTGAATGATGTTATTTCTCTGTATTTTGCTAATGTTATTTATATTTTGTATCTGGATCATAAAAGCCAAAAGGTCCAGACAGTGTGATATAATAGAGCCAGGAGCAGGGACTTCAGGTCCTTCCTCTTTTAATTTGTGACCATGAAGGAAGTGCAGCTTCCCAGGCCTCCCAGGGAGCTCTTGGACATTGTAAGTAAGCTATACATGATGAGTCTGCAGATAACCTTTGAGGGAAGGAGATTTTTACAATGTGAGTTCCCCAGCCCAATAAAATCATAGATCCAGACTAAAAAAAAAACCTGAGAAATCACTCTCAAAAGATAAACCTATATAACTAGGTCCATAGGAAAAAAAATTAGTTGTCACTGGAAGTCAATATCAGTCAAATTTTGTCAATATTGCCTTATGTTTTCCAATTTTTCTTTTTTTCGCCCAGCCTATAAATCTATTTGGAAAAAACTAGATGAGATTTATTTTAGAATGTTGAAACTTTCCTTTAAGTTTTTGTTATTTCACATGAGATGCTTTTATGTTAGATTTCAGATATGTAAACCAAAAATAAAACTGTCTTTTGACACATTTAAATAATATTTTCAAATACATAGTATAAGATTTTCTTACATTTATAGCTATTTTATGTTTTGCACATTTAGGAAGTATCTTAATGTCGCAGTTGAAACATAAGTAAATTTTATACCCTTCTAAAACAACGAATTGTTAGAAATAGCATTCCATGTCTGATTTGCCAAAAAAAAAAAGTTAATTAAGTATAAAATTTAACCCAGTTGGAGTGGTCAGTATTGCTTGACAAAGTAATACGACCATCTCATGTTCACATAGGACTTCAAGTACCTCATACTTATAGTCCTATGAAATGTACCCCAGGCAATTTTGAGTGAGATGAGTTTGAGTCCTGCTCCGAGATTTCCTACCTAGGTGGCAATAGACCAACCATTTAATCCAAGCTTCATTTTCCACAACTGTAAAATGGGGATAGTAATTACCTTACTTTACCTCCCAGGATTGTTGGGAGGAAAAATTCTTAGAAACAAACTCTATACTGAACTAGTCTCTAATCACACGAAATATGAATATTCCCTTCAATGACACAAGTTGCTATTTATCTATAACTGCTTTTGCTCCTCTTCTATGTTTCTCCTGTAAGTTTGACACTAGAGGTCCATTCAAATTTATGGACAACTTCCTCACTTTCTCTTGATATCTGGAGTAGAGCATATGGGCTATCCATTGGTTATTACCCCACTCTCACTTGTATATTTATTATCTGCCCACATCTTTCAATTGTATATTTCTTTGAAAACCTTTTTGACTCTGATTCTACTTGGTATCTGAAATGAGTTATAAGCCTCTGTAATGGGAGTTATTTTAAATTTGCAATACTCACAATTGAAAAAAAACATTTTTTTTTAAATTTCTTAAAATTTATGAACATTTATTTTCTTTTTCTCCTTCCCCTCATTGAGCAAAATGTTAAAAAAAAAAGGACAAAGAAAACCCTTCTAATGAACACACAATGGTAAAGCAAAGCAAATCCCTCACTGACTGTCTGACAATATATGTAGCATTCTGCATCTTATCTCTATTAAAAGGTGGATAAAATGCTTCATCTTCAGGCCTTTGGAATCATGGCTTATAATTACATTGTTCCATTGTCAAATCTTTTAAGAGTTGTAGGGAGAAAAAGCTAGGTAGTTAATTTAATAGTTTGAAAGAAAACCAGGCATTCATTAAAGCTAGGCATAAAAAATGTGAGAGGTATGTGCCTTTCGTATCATGAAGTTTTGTATTAGATTTGTAGTGATCATATTTTGGATGACTAATAAGATTGTCAAGTTTAATATAGATTCCCAAGGAAAATAGAAAACCTCAAACATGATCTTAAAAAAAAAGTTATGTGTTGGTTTACATGTTCTTTTGGCAGGAAAAGGAACCTCTCCGAATAATACCACTTAAGGAGGTTCATAAAGTCCAAGAATGTAAACAAAGGTGAGCCATGCTAATTTAAACTCTGTTAAAATATTATCCTGTAGATAAATAGGTAATGTCTTTTGGGATTGTGATAGCCAATTGCTAACTTCTTTTTTATCAATTACATTACTTAGTTGTTTTTTAATTGAGACATTTACTTCATGCCTATTTTTTTTAGGGTTTTTTTTTTGCAAGGCAAATGGGGTTAAGTGGCTTGCCCCAAGACCACACAGCTAGGTAATTATTAAGTGTCTGAGGCTGAATTTGAACCCAGGTACTCCTGACTCCAGGGCTGGTGCTCTATCCACTGTGCCACCTAGCTGCCCCACTTCATGCCTATTTTAAAAATCATATATACAGAGTTAGATTTTTTCATGATCTTTATGACAAAACAAATTATTAGAAATCTATTTTCAACTTATTTAAACACTTAGAAAAATAATTTTGATAAAAATAGTCTATAATAGACAACTTGACTTGATATTTTAGGTTATTTTTAGTACTCATAGGTGCTGCAAATGTAGCTTGCTTAAATAATTTGTCATTTCTGCTAATGTTTCTCCAAGGGTAAAAGAGAAAATAGCTTTGAAACTGGAACTGACATAAAGAGGAGGGGGAGGAAGATAAGTGTAATCAGCAGATTGGACTACACAAAAAGATAATCAAAAACATATGATAACTTGAAAATGAGATCTTTAAATGTAAACATTTTTATTTGCATCATAAATGTAGTATAAAAATGTTCTATAACTTTGTGTTCTTCTAATGAAATATTGGTAAAGCACTTGGCACAGTAGGCACCATATAAAAGCTTCTCCCCAAGACAAAAAAAGGAAATAAAACTGAAATAGTAGTTGCTAACTTAAGTTTGTTTAGATTCATAAGACTTTGATTTATTTATTATTAAGGAAATTTTCTTTTTAAAAATCTGGGTTTCTCTTTACTTGTTGAAACTTGATGAAAGATGAACATGAAGAGTTAATTATAAGTTCATTTGGATATCTTGTTTTCAGTGACATAATGATGAGGGACAATCTCTTTGAAATTGTAACAACATCTAGAACCTTCTATGTGCAGGTAAGACAATTATTTTGAGTTTCTACAGGAAAATATAAGACAGCATTAATTTATTATTAGAATCTATTATTAGTAGGATTAAAAATTTTTAAGCTGCAGATACAAGAAAAAAAGATTTTCTATGGAAGGTTGATTTTGAGCTGAATCTTTAAAAAGTAGAAAATATTCTTTCCATTATTAATACAATTATAATGCAATAGAATAGGGGGTAAATGCTTTTAGAATGTAAATTTTGTGATTCCTTTGCTGCCTAATAATAGCTATTGATTGAAAGCCCTATAAACTACTTTTCTTTTTTAATATAATTTTATTTATTTTTAATTTAAGGCAGTGGGGTTGGTTAAATGACTTGCCCAAGGTCACATAGCTAGGCAATTATTAAGTGTCTGAGGTCGGATTTGAATTCAGGTCCTCCTGACTCCAGCGCTAGTGCTATCTACTGTGCCACCTAACTGAACCTGAAAATAAAAAATAAAATTGAAAACAAAAAACCAAATCAAACTTCAGTCTTTTGAAATAGTAGTAAATCTGGGATCTAGTTTTTAAAAAACCAACAGCAGCAATAAAAATGAATCTCAATAACTATTTTGATGGGGAAAAAACCCAAAACTACAAGGATCAAAAAATATAAAAGGTAAATTTACAACAAATGAAAAAGAATTATATACTAATAGAACTGACAATATAAATGAAATGGATAAATATTTATAAAAATACATAATGCTCGGCTTAATAGAAAAGAGGACTTAATGAAGGATTTGACCCAGTCTCAGCAAAAGAAACTTAACACACCAAAAATGAATGCCCAAAGGGAAAAAAACAAAATCTAAAACAAAAACATGGGACCTTGAGTCTTACTAGACATTTAATGAAGTTAATTTCAACATTATATAAGCTTTTTGGGAGAGTAAGAGTAGTATGCTAACTATTGGGAATGATTCTAATCTGGTGGGGAGAGGTAGACAGTGTTGCCATATACTGTGAGATTTCCAAGAGCCTACCTTGCAGAGATGACCAGGAGAGATTTATTTGTCCTTTGGAGTTTGGTAATCTAATCAGAAGGTTGAGCATTCTTCCCAGCAGGCACCAATAGGACAACAGCCTAATTTAGTTGCCCCACTTGGTCATTGTTTGATTCCTGATTAGTTCATAGTGAATGTAAATAGCAATGATTTCTCTTTTGGTCAGAAATCCTGAGGGTCTTTTCCTCTCATTTTTATTTTGTTGTTGATATTGATTAGTTTAAAGAGGCCAGTCTCTGCCTCATTTCTTTCTTACTTAGTCACTGAATGGTTGTTGCCTTAGTCAAACACCTCTTAAATAACTTAGCCTAAAAAGACCAAAGTTTCCCACTGCATCTAGGTCATTCTTCAGTCTTCCTGATCCACTTCTGTCTACTGGACCCAGATGTCTCTGGAGGAGAAAGTGAGGCTGGTGACTTTACACAGCACCCCTTACTTAAATCTAAGTTACTTGCATATCATGGTAACCCATTACTGAGTTTATGGGCCTCTTAAAGAGCAAAGGAAAAACAACAACATAAACAGAAAGTAAAATGTCTGGTCCCACCTCCTGGTAGCCACAGGCAGAGCCTGTTCTGGTGTTGAAGGGGCAAAAAGGTCCCCAGAAGCAGGTAGAAGTAATTATAAAGGAAAATTTATGCAGAAGTATTGTAAGATTGCCATTGGATGAACAGATGCAAAGAACAAAAATAGTAGAACATTATAATGAATAAGAATTGTAAATAACTATTCATAGCAGCCCTGTTTTTTGGTGGCAAAGAATTGGAAATTAAGTAAATGTCCTTCAATTGGGGAATGGCTTAGCAAACTGTGGTATATGTATGCCATAGAACACTATTGTTCTATTAGAAATCCGGAGGGATGGGAATTCATGGAAGCCTGGAGGGATTTGCATGAACTGATGCTGAGTGAGATGAGCAGAACCAGAAGAACATTGTACACCCTAACAGTAACATGGGGGTGATGATCAATCTTGATGGACTTGCTCATTTCATCAGGGCAACAATCAGGAACAATTTTGGGGTATCTGTGATGGAGAATACCATCTGTATCCAGAGAAAGAATTATGGAGTTTGAGCAAAGACCAAAGACTATTACCTTCAATTTAGGGGAAAAAAAATCCGTTACCATATTATGTAATTTTGCTATCTCTTACACTTTATTTTTCTTCCTTAAGGATATCATTTCTCATCACATTCAATTTAGATCAGTGTATACCATGGAAACAATGTAAAGATCAACAGACTGCCTTCTTCTGTGGGGGGTTGGGGGAGGGAAGCAAGAATAGGGGGAAAATTGTAAAACTCAAAATAAATAAAATCTTTCTTCTAAAAAAAAGAATTGTAAATAACTTAGCTATTCTTAGCAATACAGTGGTCTAAGACAATCCCGGAGGACTTATGATAAAATATTCTGTCTTCCTCCAGAGAAAGAACTGGTGTGCATCTTCCTCCCTCCCTCCCTCCCTCCCTCATAAAGTTTTTTAAAAATGGAAAAAATTGATTTAACATTTAATTAATAAAATACTTAGCCATATTTAATATTAAAATTGATAATACAAAATATTTTTAAATATTGCCATTGGGGAAAATTCATGACTAGAAATAGATGTGCCAGTAACCTATCTAGAATGAATTTAAAAAACTGAAAGTTTCTTTGGTATCTACTCAATATACAGATAATGTTGAGGAAGGCCCGATCCAGCTCATTGAATTAGCTTCCTGCAGAATATTTCCTGGAGAATATGGATAAAGTAATACAAGATGGGCAGATTTGGAAAGGTTAAAATACATAATAGTGAAATCCTCTGTATTGTACATTAAAGATATTTATTAAGTGATAACAAAGTTAGCTGAAAATGTGATTATGTACCTATGTACCTATGGCCCTTTCATCTCTCTCTTTAGGATCTGGATTTAGAATATAATTCTCTTGCCTGGGGAGATTTGAGAATGAGAGCCTTGGCATGAAGAGCCAGAAGGGACTTGAGAGATAGAGCAATTAATACAACTTCCTCATTTTACAAATGAGGAAATTGAAGCCCCAAGTTAAGAATGGCTTGTCCAGGATTGTCTGATGATTTATTAATGTCAGGAAAAACATCAGGGAGGTGATGCCATGACATGCAAGTGAATTTTGAGGGTTTGGGGGCGGGGCAGGGTAGACTTTGCTAAGTCACCAGTCCCTCTTTCTCCTCCACAGCCATCTGGATGTAGTGACCAGATATGATCAGGACAACTGGAAATGGCCCTGGATTCAGTGGGAGACTAAATAGCAGAACCAGATTTGTTCCTGCGCTCTAAACCCACTGTGTTGTTTTAGTATCTTTTGATCATTACATTTGAAGAGGAAATAATGTATTATTAACTTGTCTTGTATTAAGGTGGAACCTTCTCTTGAAAAAAACATGATAAAATATTTTCTTCCTCTTCTTTTAGGCTGACAGTCCAGAGGAGATGCATAATTGGATTAAAGCAATTTCTGGTGCCATAGTAGCACAACGGGGACCTGGAAGATCAGCAACTTCTGTATGTTTCTGAGCTTTTATTGATTTCCAAGGTTTATTTCCATTTTACGAAGTTGTATATCCTTTCCTTCCTCCTAATCCTTCTTGTCTTCCTCTTGTAGTAAAGTATACTGCATGATAACTGTCATACCAACTAGACTTGCAAAAATAATGCATTTCTAATTTAATGCTTCCTGTTAGTGTTATGTATTTGTACCTTTTTGTGTGCATTGTATTGTCCTAAATGCACAATTAGGAAAACATATTTTCCCAGTTCTATTGATTTTAGGAAGTCTTAGGATAAAATTTTAATAGTTATAGATTTAGGACAACCAATTAATTCTTAGCATTAAATCATTTTTCAGATTTTTGAAAACTTCTAACTCATTTGACCACTTGTGTGAATTGACATTTTTACCACTAGGGAACTTTTACAGTCTCGAAGATCAGTTTAAATCTGTCCTAAGGTCTTTATCTTTTATATTAGAGATACTGAATCTTAATCAAATTACTTGCAAATTCGTGAGTTTTCCAGTGTAATTGTATGAATCAACTTTTATTGTTGGGTACCTACTGTGATTTTTCTGGGCTGCATGTCTAGCCCTAGTATGTCCTTAACACCATGAAGCTAATTGTAAATTGTTCAGTACAGTCTTCTTGGATAAAACATTTTAAGTCAATTTTCATTTTGATCAGTATCCAGTTCATATCTAGACCCATAGACAAGGGAGAGGGAGGTGTGCATCTCAATTTCTATGTTTGGAAGTAGAATTTCTTCTTCATAGAGATCATTTTTATTCATTTTTTTTGCTATGTAACTTAGGCCTATATTTACTTGGCAGTATCATAGGGTATAAAGTTCTTTGCCTGAAGCATATAGGTTTGCTTAGTAGATAGCCTTACAGTAATTAGAAAAGTAATTTTTAAAAAAATTTATTTCTTTTTTTTGAATGTTATTTTATTTTATTTTATTTTTTCAATTACATGCAAAGTTAATTTTCAACATTCATCTTTTTTGTAAACTTTTGAGTTCCACATTTTTCTTCTCTTCCCATGACAGTAAGTAATCAAATTTGGTTATACATGTACAATCATGTTACATATTTCTATATTAGTCATGTTGTGAAAGAAGAATCAGAACTGAAGTGGGGGAAAACACCATGAGAAAGGCGGGGGGAAGCATAAAGCAAGTTTTAAAAGTGAAAATAGCTTTGATCTGCATTCAGACTCCATAGTTTATTCTCTGAATGTGATTGACATTTGTCATCTTTTAAAATTCTCCTTCCTCACTGACTTGGTGAGAGGATTTAAGTCCATTGTAGTTGATCATCAGACTGTGATGCTGTCAATAAGTACAATATTCCCTGGTTCTGCTTACTTCACACAGCTCATTCAGTTTATGTCTTTCTAGACTATTCTTAAGTTCACCTGCTTGTGATTTCTTACAGAACAGTTGTACTTCATCACATTCATACCATAATTTGTTCAGCCATTCCCTAATTGATGGGCATTCCCTCAAATTTCCAATTTTTTGCCACTACTAAAAAGAACTGTCGTAAATATTTTTCTGCAATGGGGTGGTCTTTCCCCGTTTTTTTAATGATCTCTCTGGGATACAAAGTAGTAATATTGCTAGTTCAAAGGGTATGCACAGTTTTGTTACCCTTAGTTCCAAATTGTCCTCCAGATGATTAGATTAGTTCAAAACTTCACCAACTCTGTGCATTAGTGTCCACTTTTCCCACATTCCCTCCAGCATTTATCATTTTTCCTTTTTGATCATTTTGCCAATCATATATGTGTGATGTAATACCTCAGAATTGTTTTAATTGGCATTTCTCTAAACCATAATGATTTAGAACATTTTTTGATATGATAGCTTTAATTTCTTCATCTGAAAATTGCCTGTTACATCCTTTGATCATTTATCAGTTGAAGAATGACTTGTATTATAAATTTGATTCAGTTCTCTTTATATTTTTAGAAAGGAGTCCTTTATCAGAAACACTAGCTGTGAAAATTGCTTTCCTTTAAATATATTTTCAAATAGACAATAATGCATAGAGATAAATTAGATTAATGGCTTCAAATATTGTTAAGTACTAAAAGGTAAACAGCATGGGTTTTTCCTCTCATCAGAAACAGTTAAAAAAAAAACCCAACATTAATTTTCTTTTGGTAGGAAATTTTCAAGTATTTATTCAACCCATATAAACAAGGAATAAAATTTGACCAGTAATTAGGAAGTCTAAACTCTGCTGTGAAAAAGTTTCTCAATTGTTCTTAAAATACTCTATTTGGCAGGACAATTTTTATAGTATCATGTCCTTTATGTGTAGACTTATCATGCAGTGATCACAGCTCAGCTGTTCATTAAGTATGAGTTTTGTATTTTCCTTGGTGGTGGTACTTTTCTTACAAACAGATCAGTACTTAAAAAACAATTTTTGCTTGTTCTTCAACATTCAAGTCATTAGAGATATACATTTTTTAAAAAATATAAGTGTGAAATCTTAGGTAGTAATTTTTTAAACTGCCTAATGTTACATGTGAACTTGTTAGCATTGAAGTATGAGTCTTTCTGCAAAAGCAATGGGTGTTGTGGCAAGGAAAAATTGGAGAAGGGTGTTTGTGCTTTGTGGTGGGGGCAAATTGGGCATTCTAACTATTCCTATTTCTCAGCAACACTTTCTCTTTTCCTCCCTCTCTTAAGTATAGGTTAACTCTAATCTTAGCTTTGCACTGTGTTCCAGATGCGGCAGGCCAGAAGGCTGTCGAATCCTTGTATACCGAGGTATACATCAAGAACTGGTGAATGCAGCACGTATGTGGGCTCTCATATAAACTTGCCTTCTTAACAGAGGGCTAGGACTTACACACTACTCACCACTTATCATAGAAAGTTGAGTTAACTAAACTATCTCTTGCAGTTATCATAACTGCTTTTGTCAACACTAACCAGTCATCAGGTTTCATCTATGTTGGAGATCATTTAGGATATACAAAATATACATTTTGATTACGAAGTATGATAAAGTTTACAAGTAATTCATGTAAAAATTAGTTTTTTGAATTCCCATGAGAGTTCCAATTTTTACATTACTCTTCATGTCAGTCACTTCTGACCTAATGATCAGATATGTATAAATTCATGCATGCACTTACACTTGAAAAACAGATTATTAAAATAATCTGTTTGACATTTTAAAATTATAGATTAGATAGATCCATCCTATGGAAACTAATATTTGAATAATTTTTATTAACCCTTTATTTTCAAACCTGTGAGAATTGAAAATGAATGTAGTGTACTTAAGATATATAGTTGTAGCCAACTGCCAGATTTAAGCATATCCACTGATGAAATTCAATAAGAAATGTATGAAATTTGTTTTAATAAACATTTTATTTATATGTTTCTCCGTCACTTAAAAAATACATGTGTCTAGATATATAATTATTAATTCTGTCAGTAAGTGAAATAAAAACTCACTGTAAATCATATTGCTAGGTAATAATAGCACCTTTAAAAGAACAACTGATGATTTCTACTTGAAGCAATGGAATTTTATTTCTCTAACCTATGTTTTTTATGTTGAACGACTAGGAATATTATTCTTTTGTAACATTGTTTGGAGAATATTTCTTATCATTGAATTAGATTATACGTAGTGTTTTTATTGAGATGAAATCATTGTTAGGTTCCCATTGAAATATATTTTTTAGTTCTCAATGGAACACTTAACTAAATTAGAACAACTTAAGTTGGCAAAGTCCTTAAAGTTTCTGGAGCTGCCAAGACCAACTTTAATGTTATATATATGTATATATGTGCATGTGTGTGTGTGTGTGTATACATACACACATATATCTACATATATAGGTAATTGATTTCTTAGCTGAAATGGTTGTTGGCTCTCACTGCTACATACTCACTCCTAAAAATACATTGCTTTGGGAAAGCCCCTGTTTATTTGTGCTGTTGTGGCTCATGCTTCGCTTTGTGTGTATGTGTTTGCATGTGTCTGCGTGTATGTTTTGTCCTTCAGTCTAACACTGAGCTCTCATTCTCATCACTAATGGCGTGTTTGACCAATACTCCTCTTTACAGGAGCATTCCAACTGTTCTTCAGAATCAGTCTATGCTTTCCGTTCTGCCAATGCAACAGCAGCCACCTCACATTCCACAGCCTCTCGCAACAACTCTCTGGGCTCAAGCTTTACCATGGAGAAGCGAGGATTTTACGAATCTCTTGCCAAGGCCAAGCCAGGGAGCTTCAAGGTCCAGACTCTCACTCCAAGAGAACCAGCTTCCAAAGTGACTGTACAAGCCGAGATGAAACCTCAGCATCCCAGTGACCCTCAGGAAAGAGAGAATGACCTAGTGGATCTGGATGATGCAAGCCTTCCAGTTAGTGATGTCTAAGAATGGAAATATTTGGAGAGAAGGATCCACTTGTTAAATGCTTGCTTTCCCTTTCTAGGGGCTTGTAGCCAAAGATGAAAAGAGAAAGAAAGGGAGAGGGTAAAATAAATTTGGGGAAGATTTACGTGAAATGTATTGCCTCTAACCTGTTTTTCTTATAAGCTGATAATTCTGATGGTCAAACTAGAGAATGGTCAAAGTAGAACCAATCTTAAAATACTAAGAATGTGTTTCAGTACCAAGGATCTAAATTCAGTTCAATAAATACTGATGTAAGCACCTGCTAAGAAATAGTAATGTTTTATGTTCTCTACTGAGTGATTAAACATCTGTCTAAATCACTCTTGGAAAATTTGACAATTTCATACATACCATATTAAAAACATTCAATTTTTTCGAGGGGGTGGATGGATTGGATTATATTGGTCTTTTTTAAAAAAAAGATTGATGTGAATGCCTCTTAAGTATTTCATTGTCTATACCTTTTGATTGATCAGCATTATCTATTGAAAAGTTACCAGACTAAGATATTATTTTCATCTTAAGTCTGTGGTGCTGCAAAATTTTCTTTAGAATGTTGATGATTTTGAAAATTAGACCTTTTCTTCTTTTTTTTTTTAAATGCACTGGTTCTTAAGGTGAGTGGTAACTTTTGCACATCAGGTATTATTGGACCATCTTTGTAAGGGTTTTGGTTGGATTGGGTTAAGGGGAAAAATGGGAACTCAAACTACTATCTCCTAGACATTTGAACTAAGTACATTTTATATTGTATTACATCAGGCCTTGCTTTGTTCAATGTTGAAAATTACCTTATTTGATATAAGTTTTTTTTGAGAGATTTGATTTTTCTTATCAACATTTTGTGACTAATTCTTGTTTCTATACTTGGATCAGTGAAAGACCTCAAGTTTATTTTATATGTAAAGACATAATTGATGAACCTCTTAGTCATTCAATTGTGGCCTGTAACTTTTGTCACTGATAATCTATATTAAAGTGCCTGTGTTTTCTCATTTTGTTTCTAAACATTTTGAGATCAATGTGTTCATGACCCTACCTTACTGGTTTAAAAACTTGGGATGAGATTGTTTTTGAGTAGTATGATTTGTATTAAACTATTTAAGTAATTTCTTATGCTAGGGATATCAGAATTCTGATATTACATCTCCTAGCTGTGCAATATGTACATTTCTAAAACTGAATTCTGGATATACATTATATTATACAATGTCATAAATAAGAACAGTACTTCTAAGGAATCTTTAAATTTCAAATATTTAATAGTGAATCTAAATTGAGCATGTACTATTTTGTGATTCAGTTTTGAAAACATTTGCTTTAACCAAACAATCTTGAATTTTATGTGCTGCTATTTTTGTGATTACAATTTGCCATTTTGCAGTAGCTTTTTTTTCCCTGCAAATTAATAGATAACATGTCATGTGAGTCTCTTTTCATTTTTTCAAATTGACTTCTCATCTGTGAGATACTAAAGTTTTTTTTTTGTTTTTTTTTTTTTACTAAAACAAGCAGGATCTAAGGGTCATACAATTTTCATGATAATGCCAGGATACATAAAACAATTTAAAAACCAAGATGGATAAAGGATGCCATTGTTGAGGGTTTTTTTAAAATAAGCTAACATTTATAAAAGTTCTACTTGTAAATGGTTTCTATTTTCTTTGTCAGATTTTTTTTAAAGATTTTGTTTATTTGTTGCAGACCTGTGATTTCGTTGGTTTAGAGAAGTCCCGGTCTCTCTACCAATGCAGATCAACAACAGTTCTCCAATTTATAACCTAGAGTTAATTGCCTGGGCCTCTGAGACTGCTTATGGTCACCATTCAGAATCTGTGAGAGTTGAGGCTTGAACCCAGGTTTTCCTAGCTCTCAGGTCAACTTTCTATACTGCACTACATCTATCTTGGCAAATATCTTTGAGAGTTAATAACAGAATCAAACTTGCTTAAAGTAATTTAAAATTGTTTAACTGATTTATCAAAAATAGTTATTTTGAAAATTTCTGAAAGTATAGCTGTGGAGAACAGTTTTCATTCTAGACCTGAACTTAACTTTCTTTGGTACAACTTTTACCTTGCATGTTCATTTTAGTGTATTTTGGTATTGGCAATTTGACATATTTGGTGGAGGCAAAAGTTTAGCTCCATTTTGGGACTTTTTATAGAACTACTATGGTGGTTCATTAGCATAGGAAGATGTTCTTGTGGTTGATAATTGTCAGGTTCTAATATTTATCAATACTTTTATAAATCTATGAAAATTGTTAAATTATTTTAGAACTTGTGCTGTTTCTTGTAAATATGTCACATTTTGAAATGTCAATAAAATAGTTTGGATAACTTAATGGTTGTTGCATTTTTTCATTATGTTGCATGCTTCTTTCATAATTGGGAAAATATATTTACTCGTTCTTCCTTCTTCCCTTGTACCTACGTTTAAGTTTAATTAAGGTGCTTTTTTCCCCCCAGACTGGTTGAACACTGTAATGACTAACTAATAAATTGGTTAGATTTAATTTCTATTGTTTGTTGTTCATTTTGGTTTCTTTAGTTCTTCTATAGCATAACACCAAAAATGGAACTTGATAAAGAAATTGATATTATGTTCAATTCATTGACTTGATTTTCACATATAAGGAGTATTGGGCCCTTTAAAGTATTTTGCCTATAAATAACAATAAGCTTCAGCTTTAAGGTAAGATTGTTGGACCATAGCCTAATTTAAAGAAAGATAATGTCTTGAAAAAAAATAAGCTGATTATCTTGTTAACATGTAGAATTAGTTTTCTGAATAAAATTAATCATATTTCATAGTACAGTGTATTTTGAATAATATGGTTAGCATATATGATTGGAATGTCTAGTATGATTAAAATTCAAAGTAAGCATTTAATTCTCATGCATCATTTAGCATAAAGGAAAAAAACCCAACTCATTTCAATAACACAGACTACATCCTTGTGACTGCTGACCCCATTAACTTACAAATATGCCATTGCTCAAGACTCATGTCACTGATGCTTAAAGAAAACAAAATCTAGTATGAGAAAAAGTTCACTGCACCCATTTTACAGTATGAGAAACACATGAGTGAAGGAGCTTGTATTCAGCAGTCTGGCATAATGATGAACCTTCTGAACTTGGAGTCAGCAATATCTGGGTTCCAAGCCTTCCTCTACAATGGAGGGTTTCATACACACCCAAGATGAAAATTGAAGAAATCCATTGAACTCAATAGGAAAATGGAGGAGAAGGGACTTATGAGGGAATTTGAAAATAAAAACTTTCTGACCCTGAAGAAGTTAAGCATGAAGAAAGACTAAGAAGTGGAATTTAAAAGAGCATTCCCATCATTTGGGGATTTATTGTACAAATATGGAATGATATTTTGACAAAAGAAATGGTCTCAGAGAATCCTAGGAGGTATGACTATAGAGTAAGCAGAACCAGAAGAGCAATTTATACATGGACAGTAACATGATAATTAAAAGAAAATGTGAAGTTTTAAGGATGCTGATTTAACAATAACCACCTACAATTCAGAAGACCTATGCTGAAGCACGTCACCCATCTCCAGACAGATGATACGAGACATTTTTTTGATGTGGCCAAAGTACGAGTTCATTTTGCTTGACTATGATTACTTATTATGAAAGTGATTTTTTTTTCTTTAGGTTTTTAATTGGGGATAAAAGAGGTTAGTAATGTGCCCCCCCCCAAAAAAAAAACCCAACTTGGACGTTTAAAATAAAAGGGCAAGGAAACACAAATAGGATAGTTTTGTAGTTAAGTGTGGAATTTGTTACACTTTAAAAGGGTATAAAATGAAAAATTAAAGTTTCATGTGACAATCCTGTTTTTATGTTCTGCTGGGAATAGGAAAATACTCTTCTGATATTTAAATTGTGATAAAAATAATTTAAAAAAGTCTTCCACTGACATTTATGCAATGGATCCTGAGCAAGTTGCTTAATATCTTTGACCCTGTTTCCTCATTTTAAAAATGGGGCCATTAAGTATAACATCTACTCCATATTTTAAAGTTCTCTGAAGATGAGTATGGGGAAGGATGTTTACTATGGCCTGGATGATTTTAAATGTTAATTTGATGCATGCTATAATGAAAGTTGTATTCACTTTACTATTTACTGTGTACACATTTCTTTATTCACTACCCTACCATGACATAGATGTTCTCTTCCAGTACCATAGGGTACTTTTTAAATACCTCAAATTTCTCATACATAAAGAGAAAACCCCCAAAAGAGATAGAGGAAAGGGGGCAGCTAGTATAGAGCACTGGCCCTGGAATCGGGAGGATCTGAGTTCAGATTTGGCCTCAGACACTTAATAATTGCCTAGCTGTGTTACCTTGGGAAAGTCGCTTAACCCCATTGCCTTAAATAAAAAATAAAAAAAAAAAGTATATGGGAAAGGGGAAAGGAGGAAGCTATGAAATGGGGAAATAGCCTGGTGTATCACCTTATAGCTCCTTTGTTCCTCAGAATTGAGGGCTGGACAGTGAAAATAATTTGTAACAGAAGATACTTGATCTGGTACTAAGACTTGTAAAAACTCGTAGCCCTCCTGAGCTATGGAAATATCTTAAATCTTCTCAGACCTTATTCCAGAATTTACAACTTCAATGCACTTGCATTATTTTGCTCCTAGATTGTGGCCTCCAAGGTTTATCTAAACTTTGTGGACCTCACTCCTCAGGCTAGCGTAGATACATAATTATTTATTGGATGAATTAATAAATTTAAGTCTGTGTTGCTGTATCTTTTCCTTATGGCCTTATTCCAGATGATAGTTATTTCTTTACTGTGCTCATAAAGGCTTTCCAACACCTCCCCTTTGTCCCTCTAGAAGACTTGGAAGACCTTTTTCCAGGAATTGTTTAGGAATTGCAACCAACCTCTGAGGAAATTCTCCCTCTGACTATTCCTTAGATTATCTAAAAATCTCTTTGGAGACTTCCATTGACTTTCAGTTGCATTTTGGAATAGAATCAAGATTTACATATATGTTATACATGTATGTATAACACACATGTAAATGTATGTATATATCAATATGTGGAAATATTTTGAAAATCATAAAAGAATATGTATCCATCCTAACTTAGATTTCAATTCAAGAATGTTCTAGACTAAGACATAGCTCTTGTCTTTTTCTTCTCTCCTGTACTTTTCTTTTGTTCTAGACATGTTTATTTGGTGTCTTTTTTATCACCTTTTTCTTCAAGTCTCCCAAGTCTCAATCTTTCTAGAATGACCTTTATTCCTTTCTTTTACCTCAAATTATTTTAAAATCCTAATTTTTTTTTCTGGGAAGCCTCACCCAGCACACCAAAAGAGATTTAGAGTTACCTACATGTAAGATGTATATTTAATATTTATTTTATCTCAAGAAAGAAGTGCCTAGATGTTCAGAATGGTCCATTTTTGTTTTCTTTGGTATTTTTGGTACCTGTCATCTTTATCACCATCACTTAATTCTGAGGCTTACTTTCAGGGCCATCTGTGCACTAGGAATATTCTAATGATATTTCTACCATTATAATAGGATCATAAGTTTAGATCCAGGGTTGGGGGGAGTAGGGGATGGAGAGGTGTGTGTGTCTTAGAAACCATCTAGTCCAATCTTTGGCAGTGGATGAAAGTCTGAGCTTGGAAAACTCATCTTTTTGGGTTCAAATCTGTCCTCAGACTCTAGCTGTTTGACCCTGGGCCTCAGTTCCTCATCTGTAAAAATGAACTAGAAAAGAAAATGGCAAAACTCCCCAGTATCTTTGTCAAGAAAACCCTAAATGTGGTTATGAAGAGTCAGATTCAACTAAAATGACAAAAACAATTTAGCCCCCCCCCCCCTTTTACAGATAAGGAAACTGAAGGCCAGAAAGGCTAACTTGACTAAGGACACAGACCTATTAACTTCTTGAGGTAGGGTTGGATCTCCTACCTTAGCATTTATATGGGTGTTAATCCCAAGAAAATTCCAGTGCTAGTGATGGGATATTTTCTCCTAGTGTTTATTTCCATAGTATTTTATTCTAAGGGTTCAGGACAATATGACTCCAAAGATCATATTATCCTTATGAATTTTTCTTATTGGTTAAAAATTATCTATTTCATGAAATAACATTTGATAAGTTAAAAGAAGGGAGGGATGACATCTCCATCCAATCCTTGCTCTTCTAACCTGCTGTTGGTAAAGCACTTCTCTAGGTCCTAGATCCTAAGTACCTAAATTTTATAATGTTATTACAATTAAATGACATCTTAGGTTGCTTCCAGTGTGAATTTTATGACATTATTATCATGCGACATTTCCTTAGCAGCACATTAATTCTGATCCCTATTAGTGTTGTCACATTTTATCTAGTACAACTTTATTTGATTTTTAACCTACTATAAAGGATTTTAAAACCGAACACTTAAAAAGTAAGGCATGTGAAAGGAATCTTCAATTAAAAAAGAATTTTTTCTATATGGAATCCAGATCTTTTCATTCTTAGTATTTTACTCTATGCAGTAGAGTAAAATTGATATCAAGTATATAATTTTTCCCTTTGATATCAAGTATATAATTTTCCCCCTTCTAGTCATGTAATTGATTATATGAAATGTATCAAACTCATGAAAACAGATTTGCTAAAGGATGCCCCCTTTGTTTTTGAAAGGATTGGTTAGTTTTCCAAATGCTCATAAACACACAGATATGATACAAGGTGTTTATAAATTACTTTTATTTCTCATACCAACTTTTTAAATATGTGCATCATTTAAAATTATATGTATAAATCAGATGATTTCAGCATAATTTAAAAATTGCACTTCTCTAAATATTACATAGAACAAAATTATTTCTTCCAACATTGAGAGATTGAGATAGCCTTTAGAATTTTGATTATTATATCTCATTTACAAAGTAGTATTCTACCATTAAGATGAATGGAGAACAGATTTTCTTTCCTATAAACTATATAATAGCACCACCTTCTGGTCATATGACAAGTCTCTGGGTTTTATAATATCAGAAGGTCAATTTGCAATAAATTTCTTAATCTACCCCCCCAACAAACATTTATTTTTCTCAATAACAGTAAAATTTAAAAACAAAATTTTCTATTTCTTAAAACATATCTGGAATTTTAAAATGAATCACACCACATTTTCTTGAAGCAGCCACATTTATTTCCAATTAGGAATTGTATATATTGTATTCTACACTGACTTCTCAAAGTTGACTGGTGGCTGAAGGAAAGATATTGAACTCTTTAGTATTAGTGAATTCTACAGTTTAGAGACAGAGATAAACATGAAGTTTAAAACTACCTGAGCTGTTAACAAGAAGAATTGTTTACTTTTTTTGTTGATGGTGGTAGTGTATCATTCTATGGGTTATTGGAAATTTTGTCTAGACTGCCTGTCAGTATGAGATCCTTAAGGACCCTTTATTTGCTTTCATGAACAATCAACTAATTTGGCAGAAAAGCACTGAATGACATTTAATTTAAAATACTAAACCAGAACAGGCCTATAATAGGATCAGTTTACTTAAACTACTTGCTGACTAATCAACATTAGGATCCAGGAACTCAAGAGTTATCAGTCCTTCCTCCTCTCATTGAAAGTCGAATCTCTTTTTTGATGCATTCATCTAACATTTTGTCCCAGACATTTAAAGGATACTGTGAAGCAAAATGGTGGAGGACTGAACTTGGAGACAGGAAGACCCGAGTTCAAATTTTGCCTGCTGTGTCTCTTAGTATTTATGGACTTGTTTCCTCATCTACAAAATGAAGGAGTCAGACTCCATGAAAATGAAGGAGTCAGACTCCATGACCTCTATGGTCTAAATCTATGATCTTTTACATTCTCTTGGGAACCCATTCATTTTACAACTTTTTTAGTAGACAACATTAATTTTTTTGGAATTAAATAGTGTCAACCCTGATAACAAATGACCAACTGCTATTAATTCTACAACTGCTGTTAACTCCAAAAAAACCTCAGAGAGCTCACAATTAACTCTAAAAACAAAAAATAAAATCAAAGAGATACCAGTGGTTATTAACAAAAAGCTTGCTGTATTCCATGGGAGCAAGGAAACGACTCATATGTAGCCTCCCCTCCCCTGCCCCTCACCCTATAGGGGACAAATTTCCATACTTCTACCAATGGCTACTCAGTGAGCTGTAGCCCTGACTTAAGAGATAACGGCATCAATGAGACAAGGACTTCATGACTGGAACATGGACACTGCCAGTGATTGTCTGATCAGGGACAACCTGGTGCTGGTGTGAAACAATTGTGGGATTTTGCTGTGTTTGAGATCATCCAAAGGGTGAGCCACAGAAGATTGTTGTTATGCTAAGCTCTGGACAGTTTGCTTGTTGGATCTCTTAACTCTGAAAAACATAATAAAAGAGGAAAAAAAAGAGGTGAGGTCTTGTCACAGGAGTCCTGACACTGACTGGTAAACCAGATAATTTGGGATGTCTTCAGCTTAAATCCAGTGAATACTAACAATTCTTATAGAAAGGCATTATACTTAATATTAGTATTTCTTAATATTTTTTATTGAAAACCTTTATATGCTTTTTAATGTACATATTATAGTTCATAATTCCTACATAATTTTTCTTTGATAAGTTTTATATTTGTGTTCTCTTAGAAATATTTTATTTTTCCCCATTACATGGAAAAACCATGTAATTGTTTCCATGTAATTGTAGAAAGTAAAATATTGGGGGAAAACAATTCTAATTGTTTCTAACATTTTGACTCCTAAATTCTATCTCTATTTTCCTGGCTTTGCTCACTTTACTTTGTATTAGTTCATGTTATTGATTTCCTTGTCTGAAAACTGCATATTCTTATCCTTTGTTTATCAATTGGGGAATGACTTGCAGTCTTATAAATTTGATTAAGTTCTCTATATATTTGAGAAATGAGACTTTTATCAGATATTCTTGCTGTTTAATTTTTTCCTCCAGTTATCTGCTTTCCTTCTTATTTTGTTTGCACAAAGCCTTTTAAATTTTATGTAATCAAAATTATCCATCTTACATTTCATAATGCTCTTTATATTTTGTTTCAACTTAAATTCTTGTTCTCTCCATAGATCTGACAGGTAAACTCTTTCATACTCTCCTAATTGGCATAAAATGTTGGTCCATACCTAATTTCTGCCATACTGTTTTTTAGTGTTCCAAGTAGATTTGTCAGTGAGGAGTTTGTGTCCCCAAAACTTAGATCTTTGTGTTTTTCAATAATAAATTGCTAATGTTATTTACTGCAATATATACCAAATTCACTGGTCCATCACTCTATTTCTTTGACAGTAGTAGACTGTATAATAATTATTTTTATTTATTCTTTATTTATTTTAGTTTTTTTTTGCAAGGCAAATGGGGTTAAGTGGCTTGCCCAAGGCCACACAGCTAGGTAATTATTAAGTATCTGAGGTTGTATTTGAACTCAGGTCCTCCTGACTCCACGGCCAGTACTCTATCCACTGCACCACCTAGACATCCTGATAATTACTTTTTATAATACAGTTTGAGACCTGGTATAATTAGACCACTTTCCTTCACATTTTTTTCGATTCTCTTGTTCTTGACCTTTTGTTCTTTGAGATTGATTTTATTTTTTTTCTGGCTTTCTAAAATATTTTTTGGTATTTTGATTGGTATAGCACTCAGTAATTAGATTAATTTAGGTAGTATTGTCATTATTATATGACTTGGTCTACCCACAAACTATTAACATTTTTCCAGTTTCCATGTTTTGATCTTACTTTATTTGTGTGATATGCATTTTGTAATTGTGTTGACGTGGTATCTGGGTTTGTCTTGGCAGGTTGCCTCCCAAGTATTTATTATATATTGCCTTCAGTTATTTTAAATGTAATTTTTCTTTTTATTTCTTGCTGCTGGACTTTGTTGGTAATATATAGACAAACTAATGATTTATGTGAGACTTTTACATCCTGCAACTTTACTAAAGTTATTAATTACCTCAACTAGTTTTTCAGTTGATTCTCTTGGATTCTCTAAGTATGACATCATATCATCTGCAAAGAATAATAGTCTTATTTCCTCATTGCCTGTTTTCCTTTAATTTCTTTTTCTTCTCTGATTGCTATAGCTAATATATCTAGTACTTCATTGAATGACAGTGATGATAATGGGCATCCTTATTTCACCCCTGATTGTATTGGGAAGGCTTCTAACTGTTCCCCATTATAGGAAATCCTTGCTGATGATTTTAGATAAATATTACTGATCATTTTAAGGTTATCTCCATTTATTCGTATTTTCTCTAGTATTTTTAAAAGGAACGAGCATTGTATTTTGTCAAAGATTTGCTCTACATCTATTGAGATAATCATATGATTTCTGTTGTTCTTGTTCTTGATATGGTCAATTATGCTGACAATTTTCCTAATATTGAGCCAATCTTGGAATTTTGATAAATCTCACCTAGTCATAGTGTCTGATTCTTGTGATATACTGCTGTAATCTCCTTGCTAGTATTTTATTCAAAATTTTTGTATTAATATTCATTAGAGAAATTGTTTCATAGTTTTATTTTTCTGTTTTTGTTCTCAGTTTAGGTATCAGCATCATAATTGTGTTGTAAAAGAAATTAGATAGGCCTCCTTCACCAAGGCTTCCAAATAGTTTTTATGGTATTGTAATTAATTGTTCTTTAAACAGTTAATTTGCTTGTGAATCCATCTGGTCCTGGCAATTTTTCTTAAAGAGTTCATTGATGGTTTGTTCAATTTCTTTTACTAAGTTTTGTTATTTAAGTGATTCTATTTTCTGCTAATCTGGACAATTTATTTTTTTTTACAAAAATTCATCCATTTCATTGAGATTGGCAGATTTGTTAGCATATAATTGGGCAAAATAGCCCCTAATAATTGTTTTAATTTCCTTTTCTTTGGCAGTTGACCCAAATACTGACATTTTTAGAGAAGGCCAGACTCCATCAGAAATCCATAATAATATGAGGAAAAAACTCAAAGTGAAGTTCAATACTATGTATAGCAATCAAGGTTCACTCCAAAGAAAAGAGGATAAAATGCTTCTTCTCTTTTATTTGGGGACCCTAGGTATAGAACATTGTATATACCATGAGTCTTGTTTGATGTGTTGGTTAGTTTTGCCTAACTTTTTTCCCTTTGTCACAAGGGAGAGATGTGTTTGAAAATGAAGGGTGATACACAAAGAAGAGATTAAAATATTTTAAAAAGAATTTATATGTACTAACTTACATTACTTAATGTTTGCTAATAAAGTATATTTCATATATTTTCACCTTGTAAGGCTGGTCAGAAATACCAATATAGTTTTCTTTTTCCTTTTTTTTTAGGTTTTTGCCAGGCAAATGAGGTTAAGTGGCTTGCCCAAGGCCACACAGCTAAGTAATTATTAAGTGTCTGAGACCGGATTTGAACCCAGGTACTGCTGACTCCAAGGCTGGTAATTTATCCACTACGCCACCTAGCAACCCCACCCAATATAGTTTTCAAGACCTTTCCTAACTCTATCAAAAGAGCTCTAAGGAGCAGCTAGGTGGTGCAGTGGATAGAGCACTGGCCCTAGAGTTAGGAGGATCTGAGTTCAAATGCAGCCTCAGATACTTAATAATTACCTAGCTATGTGACCTTGGGCAAGTCACTCAAACCCATTGCCTTGTCAAAAAACCCCAAAACAAAACAAAACCCCAAAGAACACTAGGTATATTTATTCTGTGTCTAAGATTCTTTAGATCAGGATTATTTTGTTTTTGCCTTTGCATCCCCTGCTCCTAGTGTATGAATGAGTGCTTAAGAAATGTTAGCCAAATTGAACCAATAAATTCATTGAATAAATCAAATTAGTTATTGGACCAGTAATCAAAATAGTTGAATCAACATTTTTCATGTATACATAGCCTTGTTGTTGTTTGTCATTTGTTTTCAAAGAGGACCATTGAAATCACAGGGTGTTGTCTTAACTTGTGCATAAATTGGATTTAAGGTAGGCTATGACATTTATATAAATCTCTACATAAAGTTTATGCATATTTCATGTAATGTAGAGAGAGAGAGAGGGAAAGACCATAATTTAGAATTGGGAAGAGATCTTAGATATCAGATTATTATAGACTCTAGAGTCATAGGACCTGGAGTCAAATTCTGCCTCTAATATGTACTTTCTGTTGATTTTGGATAAGTCACTTTAATCTAACCAAAGCTTCAATTTCCTCATCTCTAAAATGAGGGATTTTAATTACATGGCTTTTGAAGTTCTTTCTAGGTCTAGATGTATGATCCTATGATCTAGTCCAAGATACTCATTTGACAGATTAGGTAACTGAGGCTGAGGATGCATTACCCAGAGCTTAAAAATTCCCCTTCCAGTCATCTAATTTTCCCATCTTTCATTCTATTCCATTCTTTCTTAACCTTTTCTTTTCTCTTACCATGACCTGTGTTTTGGCCTTATCTTTTTTTTTTCACAGTCTTGATTAATCAGTTATACTGTCCTCCATCTTTAACTCTGACTGTACCCAAACGTCAATACCTTGGCTACTACTTTCTCACATTGCTAATTATTTGGAGAAAATAATAGAACCATTTGAATTGGATATAATTCAAATTTACATAATCTAATATTACCTGGGCCATCATTGTTGCAAAAGAGTGGTATTCTTCTCTGATTAACTATTGCATTCTTATATATGACTAGCAAGATACAGCAGAAAGAGCTAGAAAGAGAAATCCCATTCAAAGTAACCTCAGACATTATAAAATACCTGGGAGTCTGTCTGCCAAGGCAGACTCAAAAACTTTGAAAACAATTACAAAACACTTCTCACACAATTAAAATCAGATTCAAATAACTGGGCAAACATCAACTGCTCATGGATAGGTAGAGCTAATATAATAAAAATGGTAACTCTACCAAAACTAAATTACCTATTTAGTGCCCTACCAATCAAAATTCCAAAAAAAATACATTGAGTCAGAAAAAGTTGTAAGGAAATTCATATGTAGAAAGAGTCAAGAATTTCCAGGGATTCAATGAAAAAAAGTGCAAAAGAAGGTGACAGCCTTAGATCTAAAAGTATATTATAAAGCATCAGTCATCAAAACACTCTGGTATTGGCTAAGAAATAGAGTGGTGGATTAGTGGAACAGATTAGGTGCAATAGCAGGAGATGATTATAGTAATATTCTGTTTGATAAACCCAAAGAGTCCAGCTATTGCGATAAAAACTCTCTTTGATAAAAACTGTTGGGGAAAATTGGAACCAAGATAATATCCAAATGGATAAAGGATTTAGACATAAAAAATATTATAAGAAAACTTGAAGATCAAGGAATAGTTTACTTGTCAGATCCATGAAAAAGGAAGCCATTTATGACCAAGGAAGAGATGGAGAACATCATTAAAAACAAACTAGATAATTTTTATTACATTAAATTAAAAAGCTTTTGCACAGATAAAAACCACTGTAACCAAGATCAAAGGAAATGTAGTAAATTGGGAAACAATTTTTAAGACTAGTATTTCTAAGAAAGGATTCATTTCTTTTCTTTTTTTTCTTTTTTTTTCTTTTTAGACTTTTGCAAGGCAATGGGGTTAAGTGGCTTGCCCAAGGCCACGCAGCTAGGTAATTATTAAGCGTCTGAGGTCGGATTTGAACTCAGGTACTCCTGACTCCAGGGCTGGTGCTCTATCCACTGCCCCCCTCCTGGTTTCTAATAGAACAATAGTGTTCTGTGATATATTATACATACATACATATATATGTATATATATATGTATGTATGTATGTACGACAGTTTGTTAAGTCATTCCCCAATTGAAGGACATTTACTTGCTTTCCAATTCTTTATCATCACAAATAGGGTTACTATGAATATTTTTGTACAAGTGATGTTTTTACCATTTTTCATAATCTCTTCAGGGTATAGACCCAGTAGTGCTATTGCTGCATCAAAGGGTATGCACATTTTTGTTGCCCTTTGGGCATAATTCCAAATTGCTCTCCAGAAGGGCTGGATGAGTTCACAGCTCCACCAACAATGCATTAGTGTCTCAAATTTCCCACATCCCTTCCAACATTGATCATTGCCCTTTCTGGTCATATTGGCCAGTCTGAGAGGTGCGAGATGGTACTTCAGAGATGCTTTAATTTGCATTTCTCTAATAAGTAATGATTTAGGGAAATTTTTCATATGACTATGGATCACTTTGATTTCCTCATATGTAAATTGCCTTTGCATATCCTTTGACCATTTTTCAATTGGGGAATGGCTTCTTTTTTTTTGAAAAGTTGACTCAGTTCTCTGTTATATTTTAGAAATGAGGGGCAGCTAGGTAGCACAGTAGATAGAGCACCGGCCCTGGAGTCAGGAGTACCTGAGTTCAAATGTGACCTCAGACACTTAATAATTACCTAACCTTGTGGCCTTGGGCAAGCCAATTAACCTCATTTGCCTAGCAAAAACCTAAAAAAAACAAGAAACCAGGAGGATTGGGAATTCAGGGAAGACTGGAAGGATTTGCATGAACTGATGCTGAGTGAGATGAGCAGAAGCAAAAAAAACATTGTACACCCTAACAGCAACATGGGGGCTATGACCAACCTTGATGGACTTGCTCATTCCATCAGTGCATTAATCAGGGACAATTTTGGGGTATCTGTGTTGGAGAATACCATCTGTATTCAGAGAAAGAATTAGGGAATTTGAACAAAGACCAAAAGTTTGACCAAAGACCTTTAATTTACAAAAAATAACCTGTTATCATCTTATGTAATTCTGCTATCACATATACTTTATGGGTTTTTTTAGGTTTTTACAAGGCAAATGGGGTTAAGTGGCTTGCCCAAGGCCACACGGCTAGGTAATTATTAAGTGTCTGAGACCAGACTTGAACCCAGGTACTCCTGACTCCAAGGCTGGTGCTCCATCCACTGCGCCACCTAGCTGCCCCACTTTATGTTTCTTCCTTAAGGATATGATTTCTCTCTCATCACATTCAACTTAGATCAATGTACACCATGGAAACAATGTAAAGACTAACAAACTGCCTTCTGGCGGGGGGAGGAAGATTAGGGGGTAAATTGTAAAACTCAAAATAAAATCTTTTTTTCTTTTCTCTTTTATTTAATATTTATTCTCATTTTGTACAAATAATGTTTTTTTACATTAATAAAATATTCTTGTTTAAGAGTAAATGAAATACCCCCTCCCCCCATAAATATAGACTTGCTTGAGTGATAAGGGGGAGAGAAAAAAATTAAAATTAAAAAAAATAATAGTAATAATTGTAGGTATGGCCAGGTGGTACAATGGATGGAGCACCAGCCCTGGAGCCACGAGCACCTGAGCCCACATCCAGCCCTGTACATCGAACAATCACCCAGCCATGTGACATGCAAGCCACCCGAACCCCACTGCCCTGCAAAAACCAAAAAAAAAAAAGAAAAAAGACCCAAAATAAAATAGTAATAATAGTAGGGGTGGCTGGGTGGCAGACAGAGCATTGGCCCTTGAACCAGGAGCACCTGGGTCCAAATCCGGCCTCAGACACCTAATGATCACCCTGCTATGTGGCCCCAGGCAGGCCACCCAGCCCCATTTGCCCTGCACCCCCCCAAAAATAATAATAAAAAATGTTCTTGAGTCTTTGTTCCAACACCAACAACTCTGTCGTGGGTGTATCACATTCTTTATGATAAGTCCATGGCAAAAGTTACTTCCATATTTTTCCACCGTTGCCATTGCTGATCTCAACTCCCTACTCTCGTATTTCTCCCTTACCATGTACTATATTTTCTCTCTCCTTTCACTCTGACTCTGCTGTAGGGTCGCTGAGTGGTGCAGCAGACAGATCCCGGGCTCTGGGGCCAAGAGGCCCTGAGCCCCCATACCACCCCTTAGGCCCAGCATCCACCTGGCCTTGTGGTCCCGGACAGGCCATCCAATCCCAGCCCCTTGCAAGAAGTAAAAAAGAAAATGTGTTATATCTGACCACTCTCCCCCCATGGTCCATCCTCTCCTCCATCACTCACATTCCCCCCTTCCCCCGCCCCCCTCCTTCTTACTCCAGATGCCTATACCCCATTGAGTATATATGCTGTTTCCTCTCCTAGCCAGCTCTGATGAGAGTGGTTTCCCTCATTCCCCCTTGCCTTCCCCTATTCCATATCATTGCAATAGCTCATTGTAATAATGAAAAATCTTATATGAACTATCTTGGCCTATTCCCTCTCTCCTTTTTCTTTCTTCCATTACATTTCCCTTTTTTCTATTGACTCCATTTTTACACCATATTTTATCTTGAAATTCAGCTTTTTCCTGTGCTTTATAAAAGCTCCCTCTACCTGCTCTATTAACTGAGAAGGTTCATATGAGTATTGTTAATGTCATTTTTCTATACAGGAATACATGCAGTTCATCATCATTAAGTCCCTCATATTTTCCCCTTCTCCTCCAATCTCCATGCTTCACCTGAGTCCTGTATCTGAAGATCAAACCTTCTGTTCAGCTCTGGCCATTCCAAAAGGAACATTTGAAATTCCCCTGGTTCATTGAAAGTCCATCTTTTTCCCTGGAAGAGGACATTCAGCCTTGCTGGGTAGTTCATTCTTGGCTGCATTCTAAGCTCTTTTGCCTTCTGGTATATTATATTCCAAGCCCTACAAGCTTCCAATGTAGTTGCTGCTAAGCCCTGTGTGATCCTGACTGCAGCTCCACGGTATTTGAACTGTGTCCTTCTGGCTGCTTGTAATATTTTCTCTTTGACTTGGGAGTTCTAGAACTTGGCTATAATATTCCTGGGGGTTGGTTTTTTGGGATCTCTTTCTCGGGGGGATCGATGGATTCTCTCCATTTCTATTTTGCCCTCTGCTTCTAGGATATCAGGGCAATTTTCCTGTAGTAATTCTTTGAAAATGATGTCAAGGCTTTTTTCCTGATCATGACTTCAGGTATTCCAATAATTTTTAAATTATCTTTCCTAAGTCTGTTTTCCATATCAGTTGTTTTTTCAATGAGATATTTCACATTTTCTTCTAATTTTTCATATTTTTGGTTTTGAAGTTGATTCCTGATTTCTAGTAAATTCATCAGTCTCCCTGAATTCTATTCTTTGTCTGAAGGATTTGTTCTCCTCAGAGAGTTTTCTTATCTCTTTTTCCATATGGCCAATTTTGCTTTTTAAAGCATTCTTCTCCTCCGTAACTTTTTGAACTGTTTTATCCATTTGACCTAAGCTGGTTTTTAGCATGCTATTCTCTTCAGCATTTTTTTGGATTACCTTGACTAGGATGCTGACTTCATTTTCATGTTTTTCCTGCTTCTCTCTCATTTCTTTTCCCAGTTTTTCTTCTAACTCCCTCATTTGATTTTCAAAGTCTTTTTTGAACTCTGTCATAGCCTGAGCCCAATTTCTGTTTTTCTTGGAGTCTTTAGATGCAGGGAGCTTGTGCTTCCTCATCTTCAGACTGAGTATTTTGATCCTTCTTGAGATCATTTGCAAAATATTTCTCAATGGTGTTCCTCTTTTTTCTCTGCTTGCTCATTTTCCCCAGCCTGAACCTGGTTTTGGGGTGCTTCCTGAGCTTTTTGGACACTCTCACAAGGGTCTCAGTATGTGAGGCTCTGTCCTCCCTCCTGGTCTGTGAATGACCATATGCGCCCCTCTCTGTCACGGGGCTGGGGTGGAGGGGGCCCCTGCTGTTCTATGGGGGGCCTAGACTGCAATCAGGATCTGAATGTGTTCAGAGCCCCAGTCTTGTTCCAGGGACAGAGGACAGAGCTCGACAGTCTCTCTCTTCCTAAATAAAATCTTAAAGGAAAAAAAAATTAAAGAACAAAAAGATGACTGAAAGTATTTAGATATTTTTGTTATCATCCATAATATATTTCATGTTAGAAATAAAATTACCTGAGAAATGGTTCCATAAAAAGTGATTTATAAATGAGAAAAAAAACTATTGCACTCTCCTCAGGGTCTCATCCAAACCTTTTCCAATCTCTTTGAACACTCTATATTCTCAATTTCTCAGCAGATGTCTTTTTCTTGGTTCATCCACTATCTGCTTCATCATCTTCTTTATTCTATACATCAAAATCCTTCAACAAATCTAACTATAACCTTCTACTTTGTTCCAGTTTCTGAAAAGATGACCATTCATATCAAAGTCCATCCTTCCACTTTGTGCCATTGTTCCCATAACATTGCATCTTTTCCCAAAACTTTACTATTTCTTTCTTCGCTGCCCACAGAAATATTTCCTCATTAAACTTCACTTTGTACTGTGAGGTCTTCAAGCTACCTTATATTTATTTCTTTCCCTTCACTGCAAAGCATCTAGAAAGAGTTGCCTATTTTGTTCCTTTGATTTTGTCATCATCCATTTTTCTCTCAACCTCTTAACAATCAGATTTCCAATTATATTTGTCTATTATAACACCTCACTTTATGAGTCTTAAATGATAAATAAAGTGACATTTTTCTTAGTTGTCATCATGCACTGACCTTTCTGTGGTTTTTGATCTTTCACCTACCTCATACTTCTGGATGCACTTTTCTCTTGGATTTCATGACATTGTTCTTTCATAGTTTCCCTCAACCTGTGTGATGGTTCCTTTTCACTCTTCTCTTTTGATTTATCATCCATCTTTCTACTCCCTAGTATCTGGGACCTTCCCCAATCTATATTTTTTTTTTTAGTTTTTGCAAGGCAATGGGGTTAAGTGGCTTGTTCAAGGCCACACAGCTAGGTAATTATTAAGTGTCTGAGGTTGTATTTGAACTCAGGTACTCCTGACTCAAGGGCTGGTGCTCTATCCACTGCGCCACCTAGCCACCCCCCACCCCAATCTATACTCTTTCAGCTATTTTGTGAGCTTTCATAGATTCAATTATCTCTCCACAGATGACTTCATGTACACATATTCTCTCTAAAACTCCATTTATGCATTATCAATTATCTGCTCGATGTCTGTACCTGAATGTTCCATTAGTGTCTCAAAATGGAATTTACTATCTCCCTATTCTGCTATTCTCCCTGTATACAAATTTGAAACTATGAAATCCTTGACTGTACCTTCTTCATAATGCCTTCATATCCAATGGTTTGCCATGTCTTATTCATTCTACTGCCAATGCCATTTTTCACAATAATTCCCCACTCCATTC
Organism: Macrotis lagotis; assembly: GCF_037893015.1. Lineage (NCBI taxonomy): Eukaryota > Metazoa > Chordata > Mammalia > Peramelemorphia > Peramelidae > Macrotis > Macrotis lagotis. The sequence goes on along the minus strand of NC_133661.1, from coordinate 89,062,945 downwards.
CTATGACCATCACTAGATCAAGTCCTAATTACTTCTCTCCTGAACTGTATTAGCAACCTATTACTGTCTCTACTTATAGTCTCTTGCCTTTCTAATCAATCCTCTATGCAGTTGTGAAAAGGATCTTACTAAGACAGTATTGATCACTCAAAAGCCCTTGGTGACTATTGCTTCTAGGACAAACTACCAACTAAACCACCAGGTATTCAAGGCTATCCACAATTTAGTTTCAATTTCCCTATCTAGTCTTATAACACATTATCTCTCTTTAATTCACTTTGTCTTTCAAACAAAATGAACTGCCCTAAGTGCTCCATCCTTTGTCCCTGTGCATTTGTGATAGTCTTTCCTTTATAGTTGCTATGTAGTCTTCTCTCATCTTTACTTCTCAGCATCCTTATTTACCAGATTGGGAGGGGAAAGAAACATGGACCTTCTCTCTTTGGACTACCCTTGCAAAAGCTTATGTCTCATCTCTGCAGCATGACTATAGTCCAGCATGCACTCTAAGTTGGAAAAGTATTAGTTCAAATGAAAACCCCTTAAAAAGGGGTGTTGGAGAGGTGCTCTTTCTGTGGAGGGATATGGTGGAAATGGAATCAGATATGTGAGAGGCTTCTGTTTTGTGAAAGAAGCTTAGGGGCAGCTAGGTGGTGCAGTGAATAGAGCATTGACCCTGGAGTCACTTCAAATCCAGCCCCAGACACTTAATAACTATCTAGCTGTGTGACCTTGGGCAAGTCACTTAACCCCATCGCCTTGCCAAAAAAAAAAAAGCTCAGTGCTCCCAAGGGCTTTATCCTTTTCTTGCTATGTTGTAGATAGTTCTCAGGAAACATGCTGGAAGTGATCATTATTTGGAAACAGGTACTGGGAACATTGAAGACCTAATTCAATAGCAGTAATTTTAATTCCAATTTTGCCACTAAATAGCCAAATGACCTTGGACAAGTCACTTCCCCCATTTTGTGTCAGTTTTCTTTTCTTTATAATACACAGGAGGAGTGGGGATGACAGAACAATTTATACAACAACAATTAAAACTCTGATCAATGGAATGGCTAATTATTATGCCACAGTACTTGATGAGGAAGCATTTCTACCCCCTTCCTAATAGAGGTAATAGAGTCAAGATGTAAAATGAGACATATGTTTTTAGACATGGACAACATGGAACAACCTTCAGTTTTGGGGAGAGGGTGAAAGGAAGAGGGGAAATTAGACACCAGGTTGCCATAAAATAGAAAGAGGAGGAGAGAAGGAAGGGCAGGATGAATTCCTGATAAGCAGAACAGATCTGAAGATTGCGTGTTGAATTTTTCTTTTAATACTTATTTTATTTTTTATTATAAAGAAAAGCAATTGATGTCATAGAGATTCACAGATTCATTAAAATTTTCTCTGAATTTGGCAATGTTCATTTCATTCAGTGCTGGTTAAGTTCAGAATAAAAAAATTAAGAATAAATAAATGAGGGACCTTGCCTATGATAATAATCCATAAAACATAATAACTCTAAATTCATTTCAGATCACTTCAGGATTGGTAGCCATGATAGTAGCCATGAAAGTGGTTAAGAATTTTAAAAAATTATTTATTTAAGGCAATGGGGTTAAGTGACTTGCCTAAGTTCTCACAACTAGGCAATTTTTAAGTGTCTGATGTCAGATTTGAACTCGGGTCCTCCTGACTCCAGGGCCTATTCACTGTGCCACCCCACTTCCATATTTAAGAATTTCTAAAGAATTTTATTCATATCCTGAAATATTTTTTACCAAAAATAATATACAATTGTTTTACAGAACCTAGATCTCCAGTTATATGTGGACAATACGTTAACACAATATTGACTTTGGATTTTTAGCCAGTGTTGTTCTTCCTTTATGCAAATCATACATTTATAAAAATGAACAACATTTCATAGATGTGTCACAGGGAAAGGAATTTATGAATATTCTGTTTTTATTAACAATAACAACATTGAGGTGCTAATGAGTAATTGGAAATATGATCAGGGCTTATTGTAGGGTCCTATAGTTCTAGGAATACGGAAATGTATATCAATGAAATTACAAAATCATTTTAGATAATTTTACTAGCAAAAATGAATGGTGTAGAGGAACCAAGATGGTGGAGTAAGCAGTAAGTTGCTGTAACTCCCCCATATTTACTGGTAGAAGGGGAGGATAAAAGGACAGTAGGAGATCACTGTCCAAAATAGGAGGCCTGCCAACAAGCAGCAAGTCCTGCTTCAGGAAACCAGTGGGAGATCCTGAGCCCCAGTGAGACAGAAATGGAAAATGATGAACCTGGACCTCCAAGTGCTGTAGTGTAACTAGAGGAACCAGCAAACTCCAAGTCCAAGAACCACTTCATGCTTCAGCATAGACCCTGGGCAAATAGACATCCTTTAGTGGCTAGACCACCACAGGCTTCAGTGTCATCTCAGGGAAAAAGCAGAAACATCCCACTGACCTCAATACACCTCTAGGACTCCAACTCATTACTAGGTAAACTATGGCCTCCAGCAGCACCAACCAGCCCCTACCCCACTACCTCAGTGCAGCACCAGACATGAGGGTCCCTTGAGGGTTTCAGGATAACATCAGCACAGCACCAGGTAAACAGCCAGGGTCTACAGTCATTGGAACAAGAATTTTTCCCCTCTACTCTGGGAGCAGAATTCAAATTTATTTATTTTTTTGCAAGGCAATGGGGTTGAGTGACTTGCCCAAGGTCACAGGTAATTATTAAGTATCTGAGGCTGGATTTGAATTTAGGTCCTCCTGACTCCAAGGCCAGTACTCAGTCCACTGCACCACCTAGTTGCCCCCAGAACCCAAATTTAAAGGCAAGAAACCCTCCACAAATTGATCAAAATGAGCAAAAAAACAGCAAACAATATCACCAATATCACCATACAATGTTATTATAGTAACAAGGAAGACCAAGATACAAACTCAGAAGAGAATGGCAATGTCAAAACACCTAAGGACAAAACCCCAAAGAAAATTGGGAAGTAGTCTCAAGCCCAGAAAGAACTTTCGGAGAAGCTCAAAAAGGAGCTTACAAATCATATAAGATAGAAGAAAAATTGGAGAAAAAATGAGTGATGCAAGAGAATTATTTTAAAAAGAGTCAAAACTACTTAAATGGTTAGAATTGGTTAAGTGGAAGCCAATGAGACATCAAGAATCAAAGCAAAAAAGAATGAAAAAATGGAAGAAAATTTAAACTATCTCATGAAAAAAGCTAATTTGGAAAATAGATCCAGGAGAGACAATATCAGAGTTATTGGATTTATTGGAATTAATTGAAATTATTATCAAAAGGTTTAATTAAAAGGAAGACATGGACAGCATCTTTCTTTTTTTATATTTTTATTTATTTAAGGCAATGGGGATTTTAAGTGACTTGTCCAAGGTCACAAAACTAGGCAGTTGTTATCTGGGGCTGTATTTGAATTCAGATCCTCCTGACTCCAGGGTGGGTGCTCTATCCACTGCACCACCTAGCTGCCCCTTGGATAGCATCTTTCAAGAAATTATCAAGGAAAACTTCTCTTATGTCCTGGAACCAGAGAACAAAATAGAAATTGAAAAAAAATCCATCGATGTCCTTAGATAAGAGATCTCAAAATGAAAATTCCAAGGAATATTATGGTCAAATTTTAGAACTATTGAGTCAAAGAAAAAATACTTTAAGGTATCAGAAGAAAAAACCCTGATTCAAATATTGGGGAGTAACAACCAGGATAATATAGGACTTGGCAGCCATAAATTTAAAAGATCAGAGGTCATGGAACATGATATTCCAGAAGTTTAAGGAACTAGGATTATGACCAAGAATCCCTTACTTGACAAAATTAAGCATCAAGGGAAAAAATGGTCATTTAATGAAATAAAAGAATTTAAACTTTCATAAGAAAAAGACCAGAGTGAAGACAAAAATTTGATCTCTAAATATCAAGAACTAAGGGAAACATAAACAAGTAAAAAGGAAAAAAAGAAAATGTAAGAAATTCAATGGAACTAAAATTTTACATCCCTCCACAGGAAGATGATCCTTTTAATTCTTAAAAATTGTATCACTAATAGTACTAAAGGAATTAGACATAGAGAGTAAAAAAAATAAGGAGAATTTGAGGAATGACATAACATATTAAGAGATGAGAAAGAAGAGTACTGCAGATACAGAAGGAAGGAAGAGAGACTGAGGGAAATTATTTCACATGAAGACTTGTGAAAGTCCTATTTCACGGGCAGCTAGGTGGTGCAGTGGATAGAGCACCGGCCCTGGAGTCAGGAGGATCTGAGTTCAAATCCAGCCTCAGACACTTAATAATTACCTAGCTGTGTAGCTTCGGGAAAGTCACTTAACCCCATTGCCTTGCAAAAAACTAAAAAAAAAAGTGGATGATAAGCATCACTTGTACCTTACTTTTATCAGTATTGGGTCAAAGAAGGAATGATATACACAATCAGTTGAATAATGAAATCTATCTTACCTGACAGGGAAGTAGGAGGGGAGACAATTAAGTAAAGGGGGGAAAGAGAAACTGATAGTAGAGAAAACAGATGGAGGTGGGGGTGGGATTGGAGGTGGTAAATAGAAGTAAAATTCTGTTGAGAATGGAAAGTGTGAATAGTGAAAGAGAGCAACCAGGAAACCAAAAGGATGGAGCAAAATACACAGTGAGTAATCACGACTATGACTGTGAGTGAGATGAGCTTTTCCATAAAAGCGAAGTGGATGGCAGAGTGCAAAAACCAGAATCCTACAATATATTGTTTACAAGAAACATACCTGAAGCAGAGAGACAGACACAGAGTAAAGGTAAGGTTTTGAGCAGAATCTATTATGCTTCAATGGAAGTAAAAAAAAAAACAGAGGTAGTAATTCTGATCTCAGACTAAATAAAAGCAAAAACAGACCTAAGGAAAGGAAGGAAGGAAAACTACATCTTGCTAAAAGGTATCATAGACATTGAAGCAACATCAGTATAAAACATATATGTACCAAATGGTATAACATCCAAATTATTAAAGGAGAAGTTGAGTGAATTATATAAAAAATCGACAGGAAAACTATACTAGTAGGAGACCTCAATTCTCCTCTCTCAGAACTCCATAAATCCAATAAAAAAATAAACAAGAAAGAAACAAAGGAGGAAAATAGAATATTGGTAAAGTTAGATATGAAGATCTTTGGAGGAAAGTGAATGAGAACAGAAAGGAATATACACCTTTCTCTATACCATATAGCACCAATACAGAAACCAATCATGTATATTAGGGTATAAAACTTCAAAAATCAAATGGAAAAAGGAAGAAATATTAAATGTATTCTTTACAGAAGCAGCTGGGGTATATGAATGGAATAGTATTGTGGAATAAGAATTGATGAACAGATAGATTTCAGAAAAACCTGCAAAGACTTGAATAAACTGATGCAAAGTGAATTGAACAGTCAAGAAAATAAGGTACACATTGTCAGCCACACTGTGTGATGATTAACTATGAATGACAGAGCTCTTCTCAGCAACACAATGATTCAAGACAAGTACAAAAGACTCACAAAGGAAAATGTTATCCATATCCAGATAAAGAACTGATGGACTCTGAATGCTGATCAAAGCATATTTTTTTCAATTACTTAATTCTTACTTGTGTTTTTCCCCCCTCTTGATCAGTTTCTTTCACAACTGAGACTAATAGGGAAACAAATTTTATATGATAGTACATATCTAAACTATATTAAACTATCAGACATTTTCAGAAGAGTCTAGGGAAAAAGGGAAGAAGCAAAAAGTTGGAATTCAAAATCTTGTAAAAGTGAATGCTAAAGATTTTCTTGATATGTAATTGGGGGAAAAAACCATTACATAAAATTTTAAAAAAAGAATGATATAATTAAGAAGGTTCACTTTGCAAAATCTTAAGGGATTATTTCTTCATATTTATTGAGATAATAAACTTTAAATAACAAGCCATACATAATATTCATATAATTCATGAGCTTTTAATTCAGTCTTTTTCAACAGTCATTCTTGGTCAGTAATGTCTATGAATTAGCTTGAAATTTTTTTCTATAACCAATCTGGATTTTGAGATTGGATTTGGTAAAGTGTATTATGGCCAACATCAAACCACATCAGACATTTTACTGTTATCATAGTTTCTCATTGGGTTCTCAATTCTTTGAAGAAACATGTCAACACTTAATCCTCTCAGGAAAGGAAATAGGAAAAGAATGCTTTAAAAATAAGTGATACATTTTTTCAATTGTCTCTACTTTTACTTTTGCTATTGCTGGCTGAAAATGCATGACAGTTCATATCCAATTTTCACTATAGTTTTTGGTAGTCAAAACATATTCTCATAATGCTTATATTGAACATCACTTACAAATCTTAAAGTTATTTTTAAAAATTTATGTGTGATTTTTATTGAGTCATCTCTGAACTTTCTGTATAAAAGTATATCTATTAAAGGGGCTATTAGTTTTGGATATAAATTGCCACATTTAATTTTGAAACATTTATTTTAAATCATCTGATGATTCCTCTGGTATAAGAGTTGTCAAGTCCCTTTTCAATGTCTATCTGTCTCTGGAAAGGGAAAAATTTATGGGACTTTTTAAAAAGATGATTTGGAAGGGCAGGTGTTATGAATAAAATGTTCTATAGTTTTTATTAATTTATTACTTTGTGAGTATCTGAGGAACAAAAACTTATGAAAGGGAACAAATTCTTAGTGCATTCTGCAATTTAAAATCATGAAGCTGGCAGACATCTTAAATGTAATTTAGTCCAACAATTTCATTTTATAGATGAAGAAATAGGGTCATAGAGGTGAATTGACTTGAATAAAGTATAAAAAGCTAATTAACAATTTAGCTTGCTATATAAGTTTAAGACTCAGAAATGTTAGATGATAAATTTCCACATTATAATTATACTCCTGAAAATGATTCTTCTTTGAAAATTTAAACTCCACTGAAATCAGATTTCCCATGGGAGATCAATTTTTATCAATTGGTCAAAAATTTCCAAACATATAGTAGGTTCCATAGGTTTCCTTAGGTATATGTTTTAGCTTATCTCAGCGAACCCTCAGGATCTACATGAAGTCTCTTAAAGACTTTACAATGTTTAATGACATAAATTAGCAGTTTCTGAATTTTATAGTATGTTGAAATAATACAATGAAAATGACTGAGATGTGGCAATTAGGGGCATTTGAAGTATCAAGTTGTACATGATACTACAGGACATGATAACATGTGTCAGTCTCAAGGACAATAAGCTCAAAATCTCTAATTCAGGTGAGTTTAGACAGTTAAGTGTCTACTGTGATAATATAGTTTTGAAGAGAAGACAATATAAGCATTCCATATCAGGGAGTTTAGAGTTCAGTCGAGGGAGACAAGATTCTCACACCTAAAACTTTTTGGGGAAAAGAACAAGATAGAACATAAGGAAATGCTAAGTCATGTGATAGGATTGGAAATGTAATAAATAAAAGTAAAACAGGAAAAAAACCCTGAAGGCTGGAAACATCAGGAGACTGTCAAAGCAGTGAGATTTGAATTGGCTCTTGAGTGGTAGTGAAGGAAAAACAGAAGAATGCTTGGATCCTGTAAAACTACTTTTATTCAATTGATATTTTATTTTATTTTTCCAATTACATGTTATCAGAGTTTTTTACCATTCATCCACAAGCATATGATTAGGGTGAATATTGTACACACATATTTATATTTAACATGTTTATAGATTAGTCAGTTTTGCTATGAGAAATTAGGATTAAGGGAAAAGAAAAAATCATGTGATAGGAAATAAATACATAAGATAAATTTTAAAAAAGTGAATGTAGTGTTCATTCATATTCAGTGGGACTTTAAAAAAATGTGGATAGCATTGGCCATGGCTAATCTTCTAGTGTTGTCCTAGCTCTTTGACTGCTCAGAGCAGCTGTTATCCATCAAGGTTGATCAACTCACAATGTTGTTGTTAATGTGTACTTTTTCTTTTGGTTCTGCTCCCTTCACTTGGCATCAGATCTTGTAATTCATTCCATGCTTCTCTAGAATCCAACCATTCATGGTTTCTTATAGAACAATAGTACCTCATGACATTCATATGCTATAACTTGTTCAGTCATTCCCCAATCGATGGGCATCCTTTCAATTTCCAATTCATTGCCACTTCAAAATCAGTTGCTATGAATATTTTTGGAACAGGTAGGACTTCTTCCATTTTTTTATGATTTATTAGGGATATAGGTCTAGTATTGGTATTGCTGGATCAAAGGGTATGATCAGAGTTATTGCTCTTTTGGCATAGTTCCATATTGCTCTCTGAAATGTTTGGATCAATTCATAACTCCACCAACATGTATTAATTTTTCAATCCTCTCACAAACTCTCCTACATTGATTGTTTTCCCTTTTTGTCATTTTAGCCAATCTGATAGGTGTGAGGTGGAACCTCATGCCTGTTTTAATTTTCATTTCTCTAATCAGTAATGATTTGGAGCATTTTTTGTATGATTTTATTTATAGCTTTAATTTCTTCATTTGAAAACTGTTCAAATTCTTTGGCCATTTATCCATTGAGGAATAACTTGTAACCTTATAAAGTTGATGTAATTCTCTCTATATATAGTTTAGAAATGAGACCTTTATCAGAATCCATAGCTGTGAAGATTGTTTCCCAGCTTTCTGTTTTCCTTCTAATTTTGGCAGCATTGGTTTTATTAGTGCAACACCTTTTTAATTTAATATAGTCAAAACCATCCATTTTGCAATTTATAATGAACTCTGTTTCTTGATTAAGCATAAATGTCTCCCTTTTCCACAGATCTGACCAAGTATTTCTTGGTCTGTTAATTGGTCTATGGTGTCACACTTTATGTCTAAATCCTATACCCATTTTGCCCTAATTTTGGTATGGGGTGTGAGATGTGGGTCCATGCCTAGTTTTTGCCATACCATTGTTTAGTTTTCCCAGCAATTTTTGTCAAGTAGTGAGTTCTTATCCCAGAAGCTAATGTCTTTGGGTTTATCAAACAATAGATTACTGTAGTCATTTATTACTCTTTCTTTCTTTTTTTTCCTTTTCCTAATCCCCTGATTCATTATTCTATTTCTTTCTTTCTTTTTTTTTTGGCAAGGCAATGGGGTTAAGTGACTTGCCTATAGTCTCACAGCTAGCCATTAAAGTGTCTGAAGCTGCATTTGAACTCAGGTCCTTCTGACTCCAGGGCTGGTGCTCTATACACTGTACCACTTAGCTGCTCCCCATTACTTTATTTCTTAATCAGATGACTACTGCTTTACAGTGTATAGTTTTAGATTTGGTAGAGCTAGGCCTCCTTCCTTTATATCTTTTTCAGTTTCCTTAATATCTTGACCTTTTGCTGCTCCAGATGAATTTTGTTACTCTTTTTTTCTAGCTCAGTAGTTTTTTGGTAGTTTCATTGGTATGTCATTGAATAAATAATTTAATCTGCGTAGAATTGTCATTTTAATCATATTAGCTTGACCTAACCACAAGCAGTTGTCATTTTTTCAGTTGTTTAGATCTGACTTTATTTGTGGGAGAAGTGCTTTGTAACTGTGATCATACAGTTTCTGGATTTGTCTTGGGAGGTAGATTCCCAAGTATTTAATGTTGTCTGCATATAAATGGAATTTCTTTCTATCTCTTTCTCTTGGGCTTTGTTGTTCATATATAGAAATGCTGATGATTTACGTGGGTTTATTTTATATTCTACTTTGCTAGATTTTTTAATTGTTTCAAGTAGTTTTTTAGATGATTTTCTTGGATTCTCTAATTATACCATTATATCATCTGCAGTGAGTGAGAGCTTTGCTTCCTCATTGCCAATTCTGATTTTTTCAGTTTCTTTTTCTTCTCATATTGTAAAGCTAACAATTTTAATACTATATTGAATAGTAATAGTGATAATGGACAACCTTGTATCACCTCTATTTTTATTAGAAATGCTCCTAGTTTATCCTCATTACATATCCTATAAAATATTAACTGGAAAAAGCTCTACATTTTGATAGAAAATGTGAAAGGTCTGAATTTTCAGGCAGAACTGAAATTAGACTTTTAGTTGTCTATTTTTGGTTAAGATTTGCCATCTGATGATGAAGGCTTTTTCTTCCTACCTTTCATCCCCCCCCCCAATGCACCTTGAATAGAGAGTGCTACAAGACTCATCTTCCCAAGTGGATAGTGTAATCATGTCAATCCTTTGTCAAAAATCCAGTTAAGCCCCCCTCAACTAATAATTCTAGGTAACTTTAGATTGTTTCTGCAGGTGAGAGGAGGAAGGGATAGCATTTGGAACTCAATATTTTAAATAAAAATGTTAAAAAATTGTATCTATAATTTAATTTATCTGGTGCTATTCATCTTTATTTTCCACTATTGACTCAGTTTAAGGTGATTTACATACAACAAGTTAACCCCTACCTCCATATAGTCACTTGTTTTTCTCTATTCAGATTATTCTCCCATTTTCTCTTCCTTTATTCCTTTATTCAGTATTAGTTATCAAATTCCTCCTACTCCTCCTTCATGAACCCCACTCCATTTATTTCAGACTTCCATAATTTATTTCTTCTGAAATTTTGTTCTAAGCTAAACTTAAAAAATAATATATGACAATTTATATCTTGGTCTCTTAAGTGGTCCTCATGTCTAAGGCTTCTCTCAAATTATCTATAACTTCCTTAAAAGTAAAGATTGTGTTTTCTTTTATATTTTCTAGAGCATGCAGCACAGTGCCTAGACACAGAGTAGATTCCCAGTAAATACAAGTAAACAAACATTTGTTAAACCACTATGCCCAAAAGCACCATATCAGACAGAGGGATTACAAAGAAAAAGATAGAAGATAATTTCTGCCATCAAGAATGTTACATCATACTAAAGGCAGGGGAAAAGCAACATTAAATACAGTTAAATAAATCTGAGGTAATACTTATTTGATTTCTGACTTTACCTTATGAGATATTTTTAATTTGGATAATTGGTACTTGAATGATTAATACTTTACCTTGAAAATCTAAGCTATCAGATTTAGAAGATTTTCTTTCTCATTTCCTATTACTACTAAAAGTAAATTACCTCACTATCTTAAAGGGTTAGAAAATGGAGACAATCCAAGGCTAGCACTTTGTTAATCAGATTGGCATCAGAGAAAAATACAAAAAAAAGAAAAACTGGCACTTATGGGGAATATAACTTAATGTACTAATGAAATTCACAAATTTGAAACATAGCCTGAAAAGGAAGACTTTTCCTGAGGCAGGTTAGGGCCTAAAGTGAAAGAATGGAAAACAGAATTATTTGTATCCTCTTTACATGTTTCCCATAGTTTCTGAAAGGGTCACAGATAATTCTGAGCAAGTTACTAACCTCCTTCAGTCTCAGTTTCCTTTTCTGTAACTTGAGGACAATCAAAGTATCTCTATCATAGCACTTCTATGAGGATCACATTAGATAATGTCTATCTCTATACATTGTTTTCTTTTTTATGAAACCTAAGCCTTATGGAAATGTTAGCTATTTCTTCTGCTTCTGTTGATGTTGTTAGGCATTGTAGCCCTTGTGGAAAATCTACTTTATCCTTTCAGTCTCTGCTTGTAAAATTTCTAGATTAGCCAAGTTTTTGAAACCTTGATCTCAAAGCTTATTATTTTGATGCTAGTTGATGTTTCCTTTGATCTGATTTCTTGATTTGAACTTTAGTTCCTGCATTGGAGCTTTGTGCCAGAGCTAGGTTCTTAGCTTTCTCCCCCCACCCCCCACTTATATCCCACCCTGACACTGTCAATATTCAGAGGGCTGGATCTTCAGGACTCTCTATGGTAGCTCAGAGTATTAGGGATCTAAGGGACCCTGAGGTCTGGGCTGTCCTGGTCTGAGCACCACCACTGCATTGAATATTGCCCTCTATAATAGATGCTCTTCTTTTTGCTGTTGCTACTAGATACCTGAGGTTTTCAAAGTTCCCTCCCTGGGACCTTCAGATCACCTGATGCTTTCTTAGGGGTCACCTTTCATTCTTTCTACCATTAGATATAAATTTTTGTAGGCTAAATGTGTCCCTGGACCTCTGGTTGAACTGGAAGGCTACTCTGAAAGGAAGTTGGCTTTGCCGGTTTGTCTGCCTTTTGATTTTCCTCAAGCTTTGGACTAACATTTCATACAGTCATGAAGTGGAAGGAGTCATTGGAGTTTCACATTGGATTTTTTTTAGGTTTTTGCAAGGCAAATGGAGTTAAGTGGCTTGCCCAAGGCCACACAGCTAGGTAATTATTAAGTGTCTGAGACTGGATTTGAACCCAGGTACTCCTGACTCCAGGGCACTGCGCCACCTAGCCGGCCCATCACCTTGGATTTTGTGACCATTGTTTGATCTGATGCAAATTTTAGAATTTTGCTTAAGTGTTTATGAGAGAGATAAGCTATGTGCCTCAAAATTTAGGCAACCATCTTGTTTGGAAGTCAGCTATCCGGAGAAGAGTTCCTAAGCAGACAAGAAATAGAATGAGAACAAGTGGAAAATTTTAATCATAGGTAATCAATGAAAGGTTTTGCACAAACAAAATGTAGTTAAAATTAGTAAGGAAAAAATTAACTAAGGGGAAAAGAATCTTTGCTGTAATTTTTTTAATTAAAGCTCTTATATTTAAGTATACAATGAACTGAATAAGATAATAACAAAATAATAATAATGCTATTTTTTATATAATGCTCACTTTTTGCTAGACATTGTGCTAAGGCTTTTACAAATATTATCTCATTTGATCCTCACAAGAATAAAGCAAATTAGGTGCTATTATTATCTTCATTTTAATTTGGGGAAATTGAGGCAAACAAAGGGTACATGATTTCCCCAAGTTCAGACAACTAATGAATATTTGTGACTGAGTTTGAACTCAGGTCTTCCTCAATCCAGACTCAGCATTGTATCTGTAAATATATAAGAATAGAAGCTATCCCCTGAAGAATAGAAATATGCAGTTCTAAAAAAATATATAAATCTAAATGATCAAGAACAATAAAAAATAACTATCAAATTGAAGAATTAAAATTAAAATAATATTGAGGATCTACCTCACACCTTCAGATTAGCAAAGATGAAGACAAAGGAAAATGACGATTGTAGGAGAAACAGGCACATTAGTTTAATGCTAGTTTAATGATGCTAGTTGAATGATAAAAGCATCCAGCCATTTTGGAAAGTAATGTGAAAATATGGTCCCAAATTCACTAAATTGTCCTTTGAACAGTGATGTTGATACTAGGCTTCTACCACAAAGAGATCAAAGAGAAAAGGGAAAGATCCATATAGACAAAAAGTATTTATAGCATTCCTTTTGGTTGTAGTGAAGAACTGGAAATAAAGCGATAAATTTCAAAGAATTCTGGAATTGTATGAACTGATAAAGAGTTGAAGTGAACAGAACCAGAAGAAGCATTTATACAAGGAAGAACAACAGTATAAATGAAAGACTTAAGAATGATGGCCAATGTAATGATCAATCAGATCTCCAAAAGAATCTATTCATCTTCTGATAAAGGATAAAGGATGCATATTGTTTCTAAATACATGGATTGGCTTTGCTTTACTAACCTTAGTGGATAGAGTGCTAGACCTGATCCAGAGACTGGAAAGCCTGAATTTGAATCCAGTCTCAAACACTTCTGAGTTATGTGATCATAAGCAAGACCTTAGTTTACTCATTTGTAATATAGGGGATATAATAGCACCTACCTTCCAGAGTTGTGATGAGGCTCAAATGAGATAACATTTGAAAAGGCTATATAAACTTTAAAGTTCTATAGAAATATTATAATGCTTTCCCCTTTTTTATTGGGAAAGGGATTTTGTAGTGAGGAAGGGCCTAGAAATAGTGATGTATTCTCCCCCCACCAAAAGAAAATTAAATAAGAGAATTACTAAAGTATCTTAAAAAATGCACAGCAGGGAGCACAAAAAAAATCAGAGAAAAAAATACAGGTGACAATTTGTAATTGTAAAAATTTGTAATTGTAAAAAATACATTAACAATTTGAATTTATTTTATATTTAGCACATATACACTCTGGATTTACTTTCCCAACCCACTCTCATACTACTAGGTCTGTTCCCCCAAAACAAGACTACAGTTCTGTCTCCCTCATGTGTCTTTTAATTATTAGTGAGCTGGAACTTAGTGTGTATTCAAAAGGCTACAATCAAAGAACTCAATCTCTCTCTCTCTCTCTCTCTCTCTCTCTCTCTCTCTCTCTCTCTCTCTCTCTCTCTCTCTGATATAAAATGAAGTGACTTGGATGGTCTTGATAGTCCTTTCCAACCCTAAATCTAGAATGTTGTGATCCAATGTGTTTATCAGGAAGACAAATCTGGCAATGGTGAATAGGACAAATTGAAGAATCCTAAGCAATTGCTTTAATATGCTCTGCTGCGTCTACTATCAAAGCTAATTTTTAAAACTCCAAAAGTATTTCCCTTAATTTCCATCAGTAATAATAATAATATCTAACATTTATATACTGTTGCAAGGTTTACAGCATCCTTATGAGATGTAACTAACTAGATATTTTTAGTAAATTAAATTATTATATTTTATGAACATATTGGATTTTCAAAAAACTGTCATTTTATTGATGGGAGCCAAGATAGCTCTAAGTCAATTGCTCTGAAATCAATTTTATTAAAGATCATTTGCTTGAACACAATTTGCCTAAAACAGCAAATCTTGACCTTGGGAATACCAGACTAAAGACTTTGAATTTTAATTTTCAGGCAATGGACAGTAGTCAAAGATATTGGATTTTGACTAAGTAGACAGGGTTAGAATTTCAGCTCTGCCACTTAACAATTATTAGTTTGAACTTAGTTAAGTCATTATCTTCTCTAGGAGGGACTTGGTTTCCTCAACCATAAAATAAGGGAGTTGCATTAGCTAGTTTCTATGTCTCTTTCATCTCTGAATCTATAGTTTTCTAGTGAGAATTAATGGTGACTATAAGATTAATATGGCAATATTGTATAGGATAGATTGAGGAGGGGGGAAAGCAAGAGAACATAATCAGCTACTGTGGTAGTTTAGGGGAGATATGATAAAGCCACGGTCAAAGTAGACTTTGATGAGGATGGTGAAGTACCACCTTTGAGATATTGTGGAAGCAAGAAGCACATGGCATAGTGTCAGTAGGGCTGGCCCTTGAGTCAGGACACTGGCACTGAGTTTAGATGATGTGATTTTGAAAAGTCAATCTCTCCAATATTTAGTTTCCTCATCTTTAAAAATGAGAATAATAATAATAATAATAATAATAATAATGCACTACCTGCTTCACTGTTTAGTTGTTTTTGATGAGGAGAGTTTTTTAAGCCTTACGATGCTTTATAAATGTGAATTGTGATTATTAGAATGGACAGGATTTAAGAACTGTTTGAAGTCATATTCAGGTAGATAGCACAGTGGATAGAGCACTGGATCTATGGTCAGAAAGTTTTGAGTTCAAATTTGACTTCAGATACTAACTGTATGACCCTGGGTACATCATTTAACCTTGATTTTTACCTCAATTTCCACAACTGAATAACAACACTTATCTTGTGGGATTGTTGTGAGGATCAAATGCTAATATTTATAAAGCCCTTAGAACAGTGTCTGGAGTATAGGAAGCATGTTTAAACTCTTCTGATCAGTGGTGGGCATCATTATTTTAAAGAGGTTACTGATAATCAGGAAAGCATCATAAAAATTGAACATGATGTTGAAAAGTCTCAAGCTTATGTTGTTTGAGGATTGATCAAGTGAAATGGAGAACTTGAAGTAGAAAAAAAAGGGTTGGGGGGGAGATCAGAGATGTCTTCAAGTATTTAAAGGGCTGTCAAATGGAAGGATTAGCCTTAGAGGTAGAAATAAGAGCAATGGAGCAAAGTTGTAAAAGCAAAAGTTTAATTTTGATGTAGAGAAAAAAAAACACATATGTGATTAGAGATACCCCAAAGTGGAAAGACCTGCTTTGGGAAGTAAATATCTTTGGGAAATGGATGTTTTGAACAGAGGGTATAATGATTATTTGTGGGTTATATTGAGACCCTCATTTAGATACAGGATAGTTTGGATGGCAGCCAATGTCCCTTCCAGCTCTTGAATTCTATGGTTCTGTGAAAATTTACCTCTTGAGGCAACCCATTTCCCTTTTTGGTCAGTTAAAATTGCTTAATTTCCAAACCTAAAGATGCACTTCATGCTCTCTATTTTCACTTTCCATAGACTTACTGGCTATTTTCTGAACCCCATATTCCATCTACCTTCTTAACTCCTTTGAGTCATTTGTATCCATCATTCCCTCTCTCTTTCCTTCTACTTCAAATTCGATGGCTCCTTTTTTTTTTTTTTTAGGTTTTTTGCAAGGCAAATGGGGTTAAGTCGTTTGCCCAAGGCCACACAGCTAGGTAATTATTAAGTGTCTGAGGTCACATTTGAACTCAGGTCCTCCTGACTCCCGGGCTGGTGCTCTATCCACTGCACCACCTAGCCACCCCAGATGGCTTAAGATTCAGCTAAAATACCATCTCTGACAACAAACATTTCCTGATAGCTAGCTCTGATTGTGCATCTTTCTCTTGTATTCAATTGTCAATTTACATGGTGCATCTGTCAATAGAATATAAGCTCTATGAGACCAATTTTTTTTTTCATTTTGTCTTCCCATCTAGTAGAATACTTTGAAAATTCTAAATACACTGAACAGAGTAGGTTCTTTTTATATAAAATTAAAATTAAAAATAGAAAATTAAATATAATATATAAATATAAATTTATATATTATATAAAATTAAATTCTGTAGCTTTCATCCAGTTTCCCTTGTTACAGTCAACAAATTTCCAAGGTAGAAGATAACTCCATGGGTATCTGGTCCAACCCCAAAAATGAAAAGAGTTTTCTCTAAAACATGACTAATAAGTGTTAATTGCTTGAAGATTACCTATGAAGGGTGAACTTCTTAAGACAGCAAATTCCACTTACAGAGAACTAATTGTTAGAAAATTATATCATATATACCAAACTTAAATTTACCTCTTTGCAATTTCTACTCATCACTCCTAGTATATAGAAAGTTATGGTTCAGAAAATGCTTTTTATTCATTCTTCAGTTGAACCAGAAGTCCATTGAGTTAAAGTAAAGCAAAATTGTATCAAAGTGTAACCTTAGGCACAGTGAGTTTAAATGATTTGCTTAAGTTCACAGCATGTTTCAGTTAGAATCCAAACTCAGATCTTTTGGCTCTGGATCTAGAAATCTTTCCATTATATTTATCTGCTAAGTTCTGTTCTATGGCAAAGCAAGATGGTTTCAATTCCTTCCCACATGACAGCTACCTTCAAATACATGAAATACTTTCACATACTTGTCTAGGTTTTCTTCACCAGGGTTAAACATTCCTGGTTCTTTCAAACCTTTGAAAAGCATTATCTCTAGGTCCCTTGGTATCCTATCTCCTTCTTTCCAGTTTTTTAATGTCATTCTTAAAATGCCATGGCCCAACTGAATGCCATAATACAGATGTGGTCTGAGTGGATCAAAGAACAACAGTTCTATCACCTCTCTCAGCCTGGAACTTCTGAATTTCAATGTAGCTTGAACTATCTTTCTTTTTTTGGCCATTTCCTCACTGAGTTCACAGTCTTCAAGCTATCTCTCATCCTATTTTGTACTTTTAAGTTGATGTTTTTAATCCAGATGTAGGATACTTATATTTATCCCTATCGTTTTATTGAATTTGGACTTATTGTTCCAAGGCTAGCAAAATTTTTGGCTATCCTTTCTTGTTTTGTGCCATTTGCAAATTTGATAAGCATTCCATTTATGTCTTCATGAAGGTCATTGATAAGAATTTTGATCATCAGAGAACCAAGGACAACCCCAAATATTCCGTTAGAGATCTACCTCTAAGCAAATATTGATTCCTTAATGGCTACTCTTAACATCTGGTCATTCAACCAGACCCTAATAAACCTAATTGTATTATGATGACATTTTCTAGTTGATCCATAAAGATAATGTGAAAGATTTTGTGGATTCATAGCTGAAATCTAGGTATACTATTTCTATGTTTTCCCTTGACCTCCCAGTCAAAATAGGTCAGTCAGGTCATAAAGGAAATGAAGTTGGTCTTGCTTGACCTTATTTACCTTATTTTTTTTGGGGGGAGGCAGAATCTTTTTTTTAAATTTATTTTTTTATTCTCATTTTGTGCAAATGTTTTTTTACATTAATAAAATATTCTTGTTTATAAGTATACAAAATACCCCTCCCCCCAAGAATATAGATAGACTTGCTTGGGCGAGAAAAGTAAAGAGGAGAGAAAAAAATTAAAATTAAAAAAATAATAGTAATAATTGTAGGTATGGCCAGGTGGCGGAAAGGACGAAGCACCAGCCCTGGAGCCATGAGCACCTGAGTCCATATCCACCCTTGTAAACCCAACAATCACCCAGCCATGTGACATGCAAGCCACCTGATCCCCACTGCCCTGCAAAAACCAAAAAGAAGGGAAAAAAAGACCTAAAATAAAATAGTAATAATAGTAGGGGTGGCTGGGTGGCAGACAGAGCATTGGCCCTTGAGCCAGGAGCACCTGGGTCCAAATCTGGCCCCAGACACCCAAAGATCACCCTGCTATGTGGCCCCAGGCAGGCCATCCAGCCCCACTTGCCCTGCACCCTCCCCCAAATAATAATAACAAAAAATGTGCTTCAGTCTTTGTTCCAACATCAACAACTCTGTCACGGGTGGATCACATTCTTTATGATAAGTCCATCACAAAAGTTACTTCCATATTTTTCCACCATTGCCATTGCTGATCGCAACTCCCTCCTTTCTTATTTCTCCACTACTATGTACTATATTTTCTCTCTCCTTTCACTCTGCCTCTTCTGTAGGGTAGCTGAGTGGCACAGCAGACAGATCCCTGGTCCTGGGGCCAAGAAGACCTGAGTCCCCATACCAACCCTTAGGCCCAGAATGCACCTGGCCCTATGGTCCTGGGCAGGCCTTCCAATCCCAGCCCCTTGAAAGAAGTAAAAAAGAAAAAGTGTTATATCTGATTACTCTCTCCCCCATAGTCCATCCTCTCCTCCTTTATTCACATCCCCACCCCTTCCCCCTGCTTCCCGCTCCTTCTTACTCCAGTTGTCTATACCCCATTGAGTATATTTGCTGTTTCCTCTCCTAGCCATCTCTGATGAGAGCAAAGGTTCCCTCATTCCCCCTTGCCTCCCCCCTTCCATATCATTGAAATAGCTCATTGTAATAAAAAAAAAACTTATGTGAAATATCTTGGACTATTCCTCCTCTCCTTTTTCTTTCTCCCATTCCATTTCCCTTTTTTTCTATTGACTCCATTTTTACACCATATTTTATCTTCAAATTCAGCTTTCTCCTGTGCTTCAACTATAAAAGCTCCCTCTACCTGCTCTATTAACTGAGAAGGTTCATATGAGTATTGTTAATGTCATTTTTCTATACAGGAATACATGCAGTTCATCCTCATTAAGTCCCTCATATTTCCCCCATCTCCTCCAATCTCCATGCTTCACCTGAGTCCTGTATCTGAAGATCAAACCTTCTGTTCTGCTCTGGCCATTCCAAAAGGAACATTTGAAATTCCCCTGGTTCATTGAAAGTCCATCTTTTTCCCCTGGAAGAGGACATTCAGCCTTGCTGGGTAGTTCATTCTTGGCTGCATTCTAAGCTCTTTTGCCTTCCGGTATATTGAATTCCAAGCCCTACGAGCTTCCAATGCAGCTGCTGCTAAGTCCTGTGTGATCCGGACTGCAGCTCCACAATATTTGAACTGTGTCCTTCTGGCTGCTTGTAATATTTTCTCTTTGACTTGGGAGTTCTGGGACTTGGCTATAATATTCCTGGGGGTTGGTTTTTTGGGATCTCTTTCTCAGGGGGATCGATGGATTCTCTCCATTTCTATTTTGCCCTCTGCTTCTAGAATATCAAGGCAATTTTCCTGTAGTAATTCTTTGAAAATGATGTCAAGGCTCTTTTCCTGATCATGAATTTCAGGTATTCCAATAATTTTTAAATTATCTTTTCTAAGTCTGTTTTCCATATCAGTTGTTTTTGCAATGAGATATTTTCACATTTTCTTCTAATTTTTCATTTTTTTTGGTTTTGAAGTATTGATTCCTGATTTCTGGTAAATTCATCAATCTCCCTGAATTCTATTCTTTGCCTGAAGGATTTGTTCTCCTCAGAGAGTTTTCTTATCTCTTTTTCCATCTGGCCAATTTTGCTTTTTAAAGCATTCTTCTCCTCCATAACTTTTTACACTGTTTTATCCATTTGACCTAAGCTGGTTTTTAGCACGTTATTTTCTTCAGCCTTTTTTTGGATTTCCTTGACTAAGCTGCTGACTTCATTTTCATGTTTTTCCTGCATCTCTCTCCTTTCTTTTCCCAGTTTTTCTTCCAACTCCCTCATTTGATTTTCAAAGTCTTTTTTTGAGCTCTGTCATAGCCTGAGCCCAATCTCTGTTTTTCTTGGAGTCTTTAGATGCAGGAGCTTGTGGTTCCTCATCTTCACACTGAGTATTTTGAGCCTTCTTGTGCTCATTTGCAAAATATTTCTCAATAGTCTTCCCTTTATTTCTCTGCTTGCTCATTTTCCCAGCCTGGGCCTGGTTTTGGGGTGCTTCCTGAGCTTTTGGGATACTCTCACAAGGGTCTCAGTGTGTGAGGCTCTGTCCTCCCTCCTGGTCTTTGAATGACCATATGCGCCCCCCTCTGCCACGGGGCCGAGGTGGGAGGGCCCTGTTGTTCTATGGGGGGGCCTAGACTACAATCAGGATCTGAATGTGGTCAGAGCCCCAGAGTCCTGTTCCAGGGGCAGAGGACAGAGCTGGGCAGTCTCTCTTCACTCCCCTCCCTCAGCTCAATGGGCTCATGCCCTGCGGGCTGCTGCTTACTGGCTCCACCTGCTTCTGTTTCTGGGTCTGGGCTGCAGAAAGACCAAGCTGCTAGCTGTGTGCCCTGAGGACTGGGCTCCATGTGCTCGCTCTGGCAGAGGTCTTCGCTGTTCCCCCACTTTGTGCCCGGTACTCCTCGGGGTGCAGCTCAGGAGACTCCCCCGCTGCTGTGAGCTGAGGCTCCCAGCACCTTGGGGCTGCCTCTGTGAGGCTGAAGTTCTTTCGCTCTGGCGGGCCACCCCTCTGATCCCAGGGAGCAGAGCCTTTCTGCTCTTTTCCAGGTTACCTTGAGTAGGAGAACTGCCTCACTGGGTCCCTTTGTGGGTTCTGTCTCTTGAAAGTTTAGTTAGAGTCCTTAGCTTATGAGTTTTATCAGAGAGTTCCTAAGACTCAATCCCTTCTTGTTGCCATCTTGGCTCTGCCCTCACTTGACCTTATTTTAGCAACATGTTTAATCAACAGTTTTCCCTCAAATACTCACAATTCATTTCTTTAACAATGTTCTTATGAACATCTTATGAAAATGTACTTTTCTTGATAAAAGTTTAAATCAGTAAATATATATTAAGCATGCACTGTTCAATAACTTTGTAGTTGGTTCAGGGACAGACAAAGCTCAGATAAAACAATTTACTGCTCTCATAGAATTTGCAGTTTATTTGGTAGACAAAATACAAATAATTTTAATATTTAATTAATGTATTAGATACACAATAAAATGCTCTCAGGTCCTTGAGGGGGAATTATTGGGGGAAGACAGAAAGAAGATGAATCCAAAGAAGATTGATGGAGGAGGAGGAGGTGGGATTTGAGTTGTGATTTAAAAAGATAAAGGGGAGATTCCAGTCTCTGGAAGCAGTATGAACAAAAGCAGAGGTGAAAAAGCATGACTGGGATGGTCTTAGGGTCAGAGAGTCTTTTCATTTGGCCAGCATCTAGAGTATGGAGAGAGAAGTAATATGAGAGAAGACTAGAAAAAGGGATTGACAGAAAATGGGCAAGCTGCAGTTGGGTGTGCTTGTTCAGTTGGCCTGTGATATCATGTGTGTTTCCCTCTACTTTGGTGGACCAACTGTGAGTCAACCCTTTTGATTAGTGACAGTAAAGAACATGAATCACTTTTATACCAGATGTCAATAAGGAGGTTGTCTCCAAAACTTGTAAACTTGCTCAAGTAATTAGGTTAAAACTAAAAGACAGCAGAACCTTCCCTTGTTCTGACAAAAGGAGTTAGAGAATTAAGAGGGGAAGTGAGCCAAGGGTTAAAAAAAAAGAGAGAGTTTAATTTAAGCAAGCAATGGGCTGATATAGAGGTCTCTCTAATGAATTGATATGGATGTTTTGTGGTTTAAGTATTATAAATACAAAAGAGGTAGGGTACTTAGGTGGTACAGTGGATAGAACACTGACCCTAGAATCATGAGGACCTGGGTCAAATTCACCCTTTTCCACTTACTAGCTTTGTGACCCTGGGCAAGTCACTCTACCCTATTATCTCCCTGCCCCCCCAAATACAAATAAGTTTATAGCAGAGCACTGTCAATAGACATAACTTTCAAGAAATAACTAATGCTTAGGCTCGAGCAAATCAGTTTCTTCATAGAACAAAGAAGGTCAATTGGACCTGACAGAAAAATCCTACTTCACAAGATTAATAGGATTTAGTTGTAGAAAGGGATCCCTATCAATTAGTCTAACCCACTTAATTTATGGACAAGGAAATCAAGGACCATGGAAGTTAAGTGACTTTTCCAAGGTCGTATAATCTTGCAAGGAATTGGACCCAGGTCCTCTGATACCAAATCCATTGTTCCACACCCCTTCTCCCTCCCCCTCCCCAATCACACTGCAATCAATCTAATGTATATGAAGTGCTTTGTAACTCTGTTCTATTAGCCAAATGTAATTTATTATAATTTCCAGAATGCTTTAAAATGGTCCTCTCAAGCATTTTGTACATTGCCATTATAATATTAACTTGCACTGTCTTTTAGGAGTCCTGCTGCAATGCCTCATTATAGTATGGAGGTGACTGGGTCTTTCTAGACTATGCCAAACAATATAAAAGCTAGGATATGCCCAATCAAAGTGGAATATTTCAAGTAGCAGTCTGTTGCATGGGCTTGTCACTCAATTCAAAACAGGTTGGCCACTGTGTGTCTGTGTGTGTGTGTGTGTGTGTGTGTGTGTGTGTGTGTGTGTGTGTGTGCTGAAGACAATCTACTAAGATTAGGAGGGGATGGGAAGCATTCTTAAGCTGATAAAATCCCAAATCAGTTAAGTATCCCAGATACTTATATTTATATAATTAAGTCTATTCCAGTATATTAAGTGGTTTCCGTTTTCTTCCTGTCCAATTCCCAGAGAGTGTTATCCTTTTTTGATGAAATCTCAGACAGGTAAAATGCTCAAATCTATCTCTAAGAGAAGGTAAATTTAAAAACATCTTTTTGAAGTTAAGCAATGAAACAAAGTTAACCTTCATTTTTGTGTCCACTGTTTTGCAACATGGCATCAAAGATGTAACAATTTATTTTTATTTCTCCCAAAGAACATGTCTTTTAGTATTTTTCTAAATCTACAAGAGATACATTACAGAAGGCTGAAGACAAGCACAGAGGCAAACAGTACTGGACAGAGAGTCTGAAGATATAACTCCCACTCTTTGGTGACCTTGTAGATGTTTCTTATCATCTGAACTTCTATATTCTCATCTGAAAAAAAGAAAAAGTTGAGCTAAATGATCTCTAAGCCCCTTCCAGTTCTACAATTCTAAATTCAGAGATTGTCTAGATCCTTTCAGCCTTTTTCCTTACCCATTTTTGATAGCTCTAGGTTATACCCCCTTTTCTCCTCTGATACTGCCACCCCACTGGTGCAGACCCTCATCACCTTAAGTCTGGATTGCTGGTGGATCTGACTGTCATGTTCTCTCCAATCCATCTTAGATTCCACCGCCAAAAGTGATTTTTCCTAAAGTAAAGGTTTGACCATGTTACCCAGATGTTCAATAAAACTCCAGTAGGTTCCTATCACCTTCAGGATCAAATACAAAATAATATACATGGCATCAAAAGTCCTTCATAAATTACTTCCATCCCCCACTTTCCCACTTCCAGTCTTCCTGTTGCTGTTGATGAACAGTGTCTGATTCTTTAGAACTTCTTGAACCATACTATCCATGCCAGGCTTTCCTGGTAAAGATACTGGAATGGTTTGCCATTTTCTTCTTCAGTGGATTAAGGCAAATGGGGATTAAATGACTTGCCAAGTTCACACAGTCATACAGTGTTTAAGGCTGGATTTGAACTCAGGCCTTCCTGTCTCCAGTACCAGCTCACTATCCACTGAGCCACCTAACTGCCTCCTAGGTAAGCAGAGGTTAAGTGCCTTAGCCAGGGTCTCATAGCTAGTAAATATTTGAGGCTAGATTTGAACTCAGGTCTTCCTGACTCCAGGACCAGCTAGCTCACTATCCACTGAGCCACCTAGCTGTCTCTCCTCTTACACCCACAGTGTATTCTTTGATCCAGAGACACTTGTTCCCTTGCTGTTCTGTGAATGAGATGATCCATATCTTGTTTTGGGGGCATTTTATCTGTTTCTCATGCCTTGAATATTCTCTCTACTGGGTTTTCTTGTCTTCTTTCAAATTCCATTTAAGGGGCAGCTAGGTGGTGCAGTGGATAGAGCACTGACCCTGGAGTCAGGAAGACCTGAGTTCAAATGTGACCTCAGACACTTAATAATTACCTAGCTGTGTGAACTAGGACTTAAAAACCATATTGCCTTAAATAAATAAAAATATAAGAAAGTCCCAGTTAAAATTCACATCTTTCTAATCCCTCTTAATTTTAGTGTGCGCCTTCTGTTGAGATTTCCTATTTGTCCTGTCTATGGCTTTTTTTGTACATATATCTGTTGCTTGTTATCTCCGTCATTAGATTGCAAGCTCCTTGAAGGCAGGAATTGCCTTTTGCCTTTTTTGTATCTTCAGTGCTTCTCACAGTGCCTGGTCCATAGTAGGTATTTAATAAATGTGTTTTGATTGACTAGTTTGCTATGTCTGATCTACAGTAGACTACAAATCTTTTCTAGCATTATTTCTCCATGGTATGACAGCATAAATCTTTGAAAGTACTATATTAGATAATTCTTGGAGGGGAAAAATTATCAAATGAACATATATTATTTGTTATGATTCTGAGACATTGCTAAATACTGAATCCTCCAATAGGATTAAGGCTATTCCAGAAGACTTTAACACTTCCCATTTCTTTGTGTGATAAACTGAATCATAGCTGGGATTTATATAGTGATTTAATATTGGAAGAACACTTGACATATATTATCTCATTGATCCTCACACCAATGTCATGAGTTAGGTACTATGGTTATCCCATTTACAAATTGGAAAACTGAGATTGAGAGATATTAAGTGATTTGGTGACAGGAAGTGTTTGAGACTGAATTTAAACTTAGATCTTCCTGTTTCCTACTTTAGCTAAGGAGTTATGGTAAGCTACCTAGTCATACTTTCTGCCTCATCGGGGAAGCTGGGAGATAGTGAGGCATAATGGATAGAAAACTGGTCTTGATGACAGACCAGAGGAGAGATCTCATCTATGTCATTTGCTGATAGTGTGACCCTGGATAAGTCAATTTACCTCTGTTGTGATCATTCACTCATTTTTTTTTTTTTAGGTTTTTGCAAGGCAAATGGGGTTAAGTGGCTTGCCCAAGGCCACACAGCTAGGTAATTATTAAGTGTCTGAGACCGGATTTGAACCCAGGTACTCCTGACTCCAGGGCCAGTGCTTTATCCACTATGCCACCTAGCCATCCCGATTCACTCATTTTCAATCATGTCTTCATCTGGGGTTTTCTAGGGAAAGATACCGGAGTGATTTGCCATTTCCTTGCTTAGCTCATTTTACAGATGAAGGAGCTGAGGCAAACAAGGTTGAGACTTGCTCAGGATCACACAACTTGTAAGGCTGAGGTCAAATTTGGACTCAGAAAGATGAGTCTTTTTGACTCCAAACCTTGTACAGCCACCTAGCTGTCCCAATTAACTCTTTTACTTACCTACATTAGTTGTCATCCCTGGATTTCACTAGTACTAGGGAAATCCCAATTTCCTTATCGGAAGTGGAGTAGAAGAAATGGTTTCACTTAAGCCTAGATAGTAATCTCACTTTACCTCATATCATCTGGATTGTCACTCTGCTTAGTGATGACAATCCATTCCTATTTCCCAGTATGTGGTGTGGTGAAAAGAGCACTAGCACTCACCCACTAACTCTGCATGAGACCCCTGAGCAAGCCATATCCCCTTCTGGGCCTCAGTTTCTTCATTCTTGCAAAATGAAAAAAGGGTTGGGATAGATCATCAAAGGCCTACTTCCTTCTTATGATCGATGATGGGGATGGACGAGGAAGGGTTTCTTAGATTGTAACTTTTTTATTTTTCATTAATTTTTTTTCACTTCAGTGTTACTGTTTTTCAGTACTCCAAAAAAATCTCCCCCACACCACCACTCTGGGAAAGAAGAAAAAGAAAAATCTTCTTAATAAATAAAAGTGGTAAAATAAAACAAATTTCCATATTGACAACATCCAAAAATATCTCATTCTGTATACTAGTCCATCTCTTCCATGTTATCAATAGAGTAGCATTCTTTATCATTAGTCTTTTGCAATCATGATTTTGCATATCATTGATCAGAGTTCTTAAATCTTTCAGAATTGTTCACTTTTTTACAATATTGAAGTTTAGTATAAATTGTATTCTTTGTTTTGTTTGCTTCACTCAGCATCAGTTCATGCAAGTCTTTCCAGATTTGACTATAACCAACTCTTCATTTTGTAAAGCACAACACTATCCCATTACATTATTCCTTTACACTATTTAAATCCTGTTTTTTTCCTGGGAACTGGAACTTATGACTTTAGTTGCATAGACTAAAATTCTTAATATTTGTTATAGATTAGCCCAACAATATATCCACATACTGAGACCTAGGAGACTCTATGATTGATACACAGCTAATATTGTCTTTCTTTATTCAATTTACTCAACATTTATTAAGTACCTGTTTAGTTCAAGATGCATTACCAACCTTTCTTCTTCTTCTTCTTTTTTTTTTTTTTTTTTTTTTTGGCAAGGCAATGGGGTTAAGTGGCTTGCCCAAGGCCACACAGCTAGGTAATTATTAAGTATCTCAGGTCGGATTTGAAGTCAGGTCCTCCTGACTCCAGGGACTGTGCTCTATCCACTGCGCCACCTAGCTGCTCCTCTCCTTTCACTTTACAGCACAGAATATGTATCACTTCATTGTCAATAAACATTTATTAAATGGTGAGCATACCAAGAATTTCACTTGCATCTAATCTTAAAGTGTATGAGTTTTAACAATATTCTTTAAAATGCATAAAAGCTCATGAGTGCCCATTTATATAATCGTGTTTATTGATCAGATAGTAGCCAATTAGATCAAAGAAACAGTTTTGAAGATGAAGCTACAAAGCTTTCTCCTATAAATTGGGGGGGGGTTACTTTACCACAAATAAACAGTTTCAGTGTGAAGGAGCTGCATAACCTTAAACTACATTGTCAGTGAAGCAAAGACAATTTGGCCAAGTATTTCAAGGCCCCCAATACTGTCATCATTCTGTTCCCCAATGTGTTTCAGCTTGACAAATGGCTCAGCTGAGCTCCCTGGGCCTGTTCTTCCTGTCTGCCAGAGCTAAGTCACGGTTGTTTTTACTTGAATTCTCTGATTACTACTTGAATTCAGGGTTATGTCCCTTCTTGACTACCAAACACACACAGGTACACACAAAACACATTCACATTCTCATTTTCTTTCTCCCTCCCCTTCCTTCTCTTCCCTCTCCCCTCCCCTCCCTCTTCCCTCCTTCTATAGCTAGTTGGCACAATGATAGGGTGCCAGACCTGGAGTCACAAAGACATCTTCCTGAGATCAAATCTGGTCTGACATCTACTGATGTGTGATCCTGGGCAGTCCCTTAAAACTTCTTGCCTCAGTTTCCTCATCTGTAAAATGAACCGGAGAAGGCAATGGCAAATCAATCTACTACCTTTACCAAGAAGACCCCAAATTGGATCATGAAGAGTTAGATATTGTCTGAAATGACTGAGCAACAATTAGAAATACTCCAATATCTTTACCAAAATAACTCCAAATGTGATCGAGTTGGACACAACTGAACAGTAATAATAACAAACAGCAGAGGCATTCATATCCATTCTCTTCTCTATCCTTGAGTAGATCTGCTGTTACATTCCATGGCTGATGGAACCAGAAGTCCCTTCTTCTGGTACAGGATGAAGATGAATACATCCCAAAGTTGTTTTGTTGTTCTCTGCCTGCCCTGAATGTGATCTCACTTTCTTGCTTCTTAAGGACCACCAAGGTTATGGCAAAGCTTCAGGCAGCTGGTAGCATGTTGCTTCTTTAATTCCATTTGGTAGAATTGTTCACTTTGGAACAGGGTCAATTTTATCTTACATTTTTTACTCCTTTGTGGCAAAGGACATTCTTCTATCCAAGGAATATGGGGATTAAAATGGGAATTTTTGAGGTGAATAGACTACATAGACAAATCCTTGGGGATTTGTAAAACACAGATGCCACTTCTACTCCCCTAAATGACCTTTCTTTAAGATTCTAGGTCAAACATTCATTCTTAAGCCACCATATAACCAATCACATGTGATGGATCAGACTCAGTCCTGTGTATGTGCTTTGAACTGAGAACTGCTAGAACTTTTCTGCCTTCCCTTCTTGCCCCACCCTTTTGACCCACTCACGTTCTTCTTTGCTGAGAAAGTATTTAATTTTTTATGAGCCTGAGTCATGGAGAAGAAGGACCGGGAACGGCTCTAGAAAAATGAATTGGAAGCGAGGTTGCAGAAGTCAAATCTGACTTTGGGATGATGCGCCCTACCTCTTACCCTCTGTCTCTGCCCCTTTTATAATCCCCGCCCCCCCCCCCCCCTCAGGGTTCTCCCACAGCATCTTGCTCTGATTCAGAGCCGCCTGGCACCCCTTCTCCTGGCTCTGACTCTGGGTCCCTCCTCTTCCTTCCCCCATCGCCCCCTCCCCCGCCTGCGGGCGCCGGGCGGTCCTGGGCCCAGCCAGGAATCCGGCCGGCCCCCAGGCCAGAGGCGCTTTCGGCTCCAGCCTCTAGTGCCCTTCCCAAATCCTAGTCGTCACCGCCCACAGAAGCCAATGAGCCGGGCCGGGCTCACGCAGACACACACACGAGATCTTTCCCCCCTTCTCTCTTAAAAGCAGGGCTGCCCGGTCCGCGCGTCGGAGTCCCGTCCTCCGGCCCCCTTGGCACCGCGGGCTCTGTCCTGCTCTGCTCTGCTGGGCTCTCCGCTCCCGCTCTGCAGCCCCGGACTCGGCCAGCGCGGGCCTCCCTCGCCGATCGCGGCTCCCCCATCGCGGCTCCCCGGGCGCCGCCCGCCCGCTACCCGCGGCGCCCCGCGCCCCCCCTCGGGCTCAGCATGGCCAGCCGCGGGCTCGGGGCCGCGCTGATGCCCTGGCTGCTGCTGCTGCCGCCGCTGCTGCTGGCTCCGGTGCCCGGCGGTGCCCAGCTCTCCCGGGGCCGCCCCGAGGCCGGCCTCCGGCTCTGCCCGGAGCGCTGCGACTCCGCGCGCTGCGCCCCGCCGCCCGCCGACTGCCCGGGCGGCCGCGTCCCGGACGCCTGCGGCTGCTGCCAGGTGTGCGGCGCCGCCGAGGGCGAGGCGTGCGGCGGCGCGGGGGGCGAGGAGCCCTGCGGAGAGGGGCTGCAGTGCGTCGTGCCCTTCGGGGCGGCGGCCTCGGCCACGGTGCGGCGGCGCGCCCAGCCCGGCCTGTGTGTCTGCGCCAGCAGCGAGCCGGTGTGTGGCAGCGATGCCAAGACCTACGCCAACCCGTGCCGGCTGAGGGCGGCCAGCCGCGACTCCGAGAAGCTCGGGCGGCCGCCGCTCATCGTGCTCCAGCGGGGCGCCTGCGGCCGAGGTGAGCGCGCCGGCCCCTGTGTGGCCCTTCAGAGAGGGGAAACTGAGGCCCAGGGTGGGAGCGGTGGAAGCGGGGCGAGAGGGGCAGCTTCACTTTACACCTTTATTCCTTTGTGGCAAAGGGCATCCGCCCACCCCATAAGTACCAAACCCTGGCTGTACGACTCCAGCCCCCGGCTCCTTCTGCTCTCCTTTATCCCCAGCAGCAATCTGCATTTGTGGGCCCTTCTCTAGGATCTCATTTGGCAGCAAGGGGTAGGCTACAAGGTGAGTTCATAGTATCCACATTCTTCAGCTGAGACGGAGAATTCACGGGACAGGTCCAGGCTGACGGTTCAGTGATCCAGCCAAGGTTCGACTTCAGATGTCTGCTTCTAGCTCCTAATGTGAGCCTCTTCAGCACAGAAGCAGAAGTGTTAACTTTGGAATTGGAGCCTGGGTAGGAAATGCCAAGTTCGGTGGCATCAGCCTGGTACGGGGTAATGAGGGATGAAAGGAGATCAATGGGGCGGACTCATGGAGGAATGTGGAGGGCAAAAGAACAATTAGAATCCCCTTGTTTTCATTCAAAACCTTCCTCCCTCCAAAACCGAACTCATTTTAAATAGGACACCAGTTTAATAGTTGGCATGATTTAACAGTAGATCCACTGTTGTCTGTTTGAATGAGTGTTGGCTTAGAATAGCTGATATATAGAGAACTGTGGAAAAGGGGGTATAGATTTAGCTCCTTGTCTTCTGTCCCATTTTCAAAGTAATTCAAAACAGAAAACTTGGAGAAGAAACATGGGATTTATTGAGAAGAAAACACATTTTATTTTTCCAGGTGGGTCCTTCACATGAAGTGTTTGGGGGTGGGGGTGGGGAAGGAGGATGTAAAGAAACCTCATCCAAAATCCATAAGCAACATAGAGCTGGCAAGCCCTCTTCTGAAACCAGATGTTTCTAAGTGAATAAAACCTGCCAGTTTGAGTACAGTTTGGCAAGGAACTTCTTACTGTCACCCAGAACCAGATTTTCTTGTATCATTTGTCAAGAAAAGGGAGAAGGAAAGGAAATAAAAATGAAGGGGATTTTGTCCACATTTTCTTTTTAGGAATATAGATTGGGATAGTAAACTAGTAATATTTAACAGTGTCATAAACCTGAGATTATTTTGGGATTGGATTTTTTGGACTTGAATGAGTTTAAAACAGCTTTTGCCCTCAGGGAGCTTACAGTTTTGGAGATTTGAGATGAACTCACAACAAATTTAAAGGATAAACCAGTGTCGAATGAGTGATGCAGAAATTAAACACAACAGGAGTTTAGATAAGGGAAAGATCCCTGTGAGCAGGCAGTGAAGCTGTGGGGGATAGTTTAGAGTGGCGAATTTGTAGTTTAAAGACTAGGGTTCAGTTCTTAGCTTTGAACCTCAGTTTTTTAATCTGTAACTAAAGATTTCTGAAGTGACTTTTTTGTTTTTGGAGGGGTGGTTCTGTAGAGCTTTGAGACTTGGTTTTTAAGGTCTCCTTGAAAACTACAATCTATTTTAGAGGGAAATTTTAGCAGAACCATAAGGGAAGAGAAAAAAGGAAGGATTTTCTAGAGACCAGGAATAGCATGAGCAAAGGACTGCACGTGGGAAAGCCCAAGAGGTGTTTGTAGACTTCACTGAGTAGAGTTGTTCAGTTGAGTAGAAAGCAGTGAATATGTGGGGATAATTCATGAGATCTGAATCTGGGAAGGTCTGCAGTTTGGATCATGGATGACCTGAATTCCTGGCCAAGTACAGTCATTGGACTTGATCCTGTAGGCAGCAGGGAGTTATCAAAGATTTTTGAGCTAGGGAGTGATATAATGAAAAAGATGTTAAGGATTCATCTGCCAAAGTATATAGAAGGACTAGAGGTGGGTGGAGCTTAGTGGGATCTGACCAATCTAAAGGAAATTATAATAGTCTGAGTATAAAACTGGCAATAGCTTTGAAAAAGATATTTTAAGAGAGCAAGCCAACTGTTACTGTTTGCATTTTAATTGCTCAAAAGCCTTATAGGTCTCAAGGTAGCAACTAAGATTAGTTATTTCTAATTTATCTTCAGCTGGGAGGATTCACTTAACAAGCTTTGGAATTCACCAAGTTATTAACACTTGGAAGTGGAACACAGCCACTGGGTTATCTAATTGCCTCAGACAAACACTGGAGTTCCCTTCTGCCTGCAGCTCTGGAAAAGAGGTGTTAGAAAGAGGCTGGAGAAGTGTGGGAGAGTCAGGAAAAAACTAGAAGCCCCAGGCCATTGTTGTCTAGACTTTATCCCAAAGGCATGAATGAGTCTTGTAGAACCTGGAAGACTGGCAAATCCTGTTAGTTGGTGAGGTAAAACAGGAGATGATTGCTTCTCTAGGAGCCTTGTGATAAATTAACAGTCAGGGCTTCCCTTTGAGCTGGGACTGGTTATCAAGTGGTAATTAGAGGCGTTCCTGCGAAGGGCACTGCCAAGCTGGAAATGTTCAAGACTAACATAAAGACTGGCACTCCTCTAGTGTTTTAAGATTGGCAAAATATTTGACATACATTTTGGCTTCTGTTCCTCTCAACATTCTTTTGGGCTTTCTCTGGATTCACATGGTTTGTATTGAAGGTAGAATTTGAATCTGGTTGTCTGGACCCCTTCCCCCCCCCACTCTTTCTCAGTGTAGAATTAATTATAGGCTAGTATGGTATTATGTGTTCTACTTAGTCATTTATTGGAGACAGCAAGATGATGGTGGAAAGTAGATGGGACTGGGAATCAGAAGACCTGGATTTGATTCTTAGCTCCACCATGTATTCAACATGTAAACTTGGAGAAAATTCATCTAGCCCTTTTTCTCATCAGTTAAAATGGGGATGAAAATATCTTGGCTTCTTCCCTCACAGGACTGAAAGGACCTAAAGAGATATTAGATATCACCACAAAATGCCATACAATTGTTTACTATTATAATGATCATTCCCAAATTTCAGTGCTTCATAGAGATTTTCAGATTTCTTTTCTTTTGGTACCCATAATCTAGCTATGATTTAGCAAATGGCCTTTAAGAGTTCTTATAGCAAACTAATTTATCACCTTGGGGCCAGCCTACTGATAAAATTTTCTTTGACCTCATTGCTTTCCATATTGTTTTTTGATCTAGTGAGATTGGCTAGTCTTCTTGGTCTTCAAGGAGGGAAGTTTATCACCTGACTTCAGAATTTTTACCCTATGCTGGAAATTCTCTCCCTCTGAATCTGTCTCTTTATTTCTTTCAATCTTAACTCAAATCCAATCTTCTGCAAGAAACTTTTCCTAGTCCTTCCCTCTTAATGCAAGTGACTCCTCAATAAGATGATCCCTAATTTATTCTGTATATAATCTTTGAAGGTATTTGCATATTATCTCTTCCATTAGACTGAGAGCTCTTTGAAGACAGAGACTATCTTTTGCTTTTTATTTTTTGTATCCTCTATATGATCCCAGAGTCTGGCACATGATAGACATCTAATTAATGCTTATTGAGTTGACTTCTGAAGTTACAGAGTTGAGAACCATGACTGTCTTTTACTTTTTTATTCTTTTTTTATTCTTTTTTTTTTTTTTTAGGTTTTTGCAAGGCAAATGGGATTAAGTGGCTTGCTCAAGGCCACACAGATCGGATTTGAATCCAGGTACTCCTGACTCCAGGGCCGGTGCTTTATCCACTGTGCCACCTAGCTGCCCCCACTTTTTTTTATTCTTTATATAATCATGAGTCCAGAGTCTGGCACATAATAGCATCTAATCAATGCTTATTGAGTTGATTACCAAGTTAAACTAGTTCAGTCTCCTGAGCTTGGTGTAAGAGCCATGAGAATTTGGGTCTGCTGGCATTGCCTTCAGAAAAGTTCGGGGTCACCACCACACAATGAGGCATCCAAGGAAAGCTTTAGGGAAAGAGCCTTGTTATTATTCTTAAATGTTTGTTGAGTGTTTCTGTTTTCCCCAGTGTTAGTAGATGGGGAGGCAGTACTTAGTAAAACCAGAATTTCTACCTACTTTTGAGATTAGTTTGAATGTAGAGGAGCATGAATTAAATGTATTCTATGTTCTAGGCACTGTGCTAAGTACCAAAGATATAAAAAAAGTACCAAAGATATAAATGACACACATAGTTCCTGTTTTCAAGGGGCAGTATGAAGCTTTGTCTTTCTTACTTTCCTGTCTGTGGGCAAGTTTTGGTTTATTCTTGAAGGGAGAGGATATAAAAGGTCACCCTAAACTTTACCTTAAGTATATTCCCATAAAAGGAATCAAAGAGAAGGAGGGAAAGAAGGGAACTATGAATTTGAGTGTGAGACAGATGAGGCAAAAAGAAGGGGGAAAATGTGAGGATGATAATGAGGGTCTGAGTTAGCTGGGAGAACTGTATTTGGAGCCAAGGATACATGCTGAGCAGTGGGAAGGGAGTTTCAGAGGAGAGGATTCTGTTTAGTGTCTGGGTTCATAACTCATTGGGAAGAGTAATACTATTTGAGAATATTTAGATGAAAAGTAGAAGCATTAACCTTGGGAGGAAATAAAGTGTCCTGATTCATACACTTTAATGGATGTTCCTTTTTGTTGTTCTCACTCAATATTAGAGTTTTATAAATTAATAATGGGTTTGAAAAAAATCAAGTGACATCTACTTTGTTGCTTTCAAAATAGCTATACCAAGTGCTCAAAATAACTAGGTATTCAATAAGCAATTATAAGCCATCATGAGCTAATTGTGGTCAGAACTAGTGGCAGAGCCTGGAATTGTGGGCTAGTTTTTGACTCCTTTTTAGATTTATGTGATCCTAGACACCTCTGGGTCTCAGATTGGCTAAGTAATTTTTCCATGAGCTTATATTTCAAATGACTAAATAACTTTGGAGCCCATACTTGGGTTTTTTTTTTTAAATGTGACATGTCTTAGTGGTGGTTGGGATTTCATTGAGTACAGATAACAAACAGGAATATTAAATGAAGAGTAGGGTGGAGTGATATAATTTCCAGTATAATAGAAATAGTTCTGAGCAAACCTGTGAGGTATATATGAGAAATCATAGGTTGACTTTCTCAGAGTTGCACATGTGAGGAAACAAGTCCAGATTTGAACCCAAGTTTACTAATTATATTCAATGTTCTGACCATCATACCATGATAATTGTGTGATAAGGACTGAATTTATATTTTGCTTCCTTCATTCAAACAGCTTAGATGGTGCAGTAGATAGAAATCCAGACCTGGAATCAGAAGATCTGAGTTCAAATATGACCTCAGATAC